>NW_024070196.1:46669078-46776908 GCF_014754425.2 Oryx dammah | reverse complement strand
GGTATATTCTTCAAACAATGCCCAGCACATATCAAGCACAAAATAAATGTTAACTATTACTATTCTACTGAATGTCAATTTTCACTGTTTAATATTGAAAATTCTACAAAGTTAGGATAATTCGGGGATGTACTTTCCTCAGCTCTGTGCTGAAACTATTATTGTTACATTTCACATTCTACACTCCAGGATTTCATGTGCCTGGATGAATCCTATTTAATGATTAAAAGTGGGTGGGGAGAGAGATTTTATATAGCCCACAGCAAGAGGAGACAGGCTGAAACGAAGCCTGTGACAAATATGTATGTCTGTGGGTAATTGGAAACTGCAGTGCTAAATGTAGAGATTACGTATTTGCAGCCTTGCATATATCCCAATGTCTAAAAGCTCTCCAGGCATTAAGAGCTAGGGTGAGACAAGTAGAGGGTCCAGGTTCAAAACACAAGGAGGCCTCCACTGCCCAGCACAATCCCTGGACTTCAAGAGCTGGACTGAGTGCCAGGGCACCATATTGGGCTCACCCTGGTCCCACCCTGAGCAGACCCCAGTGAGGAGGAAATCCCCAACTTGGAGACTCATAAAGACCTAGGGGGAAACACACAATGGCATCCAGACAGGGAAGTTGGGTTCATCTACATAACATCGCCTTCAAAACCAATCAGGACACCTGGCTGGAAGCGTTGGGTAAGCAAAGCTCTATCACAGCCTTTGCTTATCTTTAGACAACTTCCTTGCAATAGTGATGCTTACAGATGGATGATAGATAGACAGACAGACAGACAGACAGACAGACAGACAGACATGTTGTTGTTGTTTAGTCCCTGAGTCATACTCTTTGGCAAATCCATGGACTGCAGCCCCCCCCGGCTCCTCTGCCCATGGGATTTCCCAGGCAAGAATACTGGAGTGGATTACCATTTCCTTTTGCAGGGGATCTTCCTGACCTAGGAATTGAACCCATGTTTCCTGCCACTGCAGGTGGATTCTTTACCACTGAGCCACCAAGGAAGTCAGATAGATACATACATACACACATAGATAATGGATGGGTGGATGCAAAGGCAGAGATGATGACAGTCAGATGCATAGACGGCTGGATAGATAGATGATAGAGGGATAGGTAGGTAGGTAGAGAGATAGACAGATAAGATAGACCGATAGATACACTTCCCTGGCGGTACATTGGTTAAGACTCGGTGCTTCCACTACACGGGGCATGCATTCAACCCCTGGTTGAGAAACTGAGATCCTGCATGCTGCAAGGTGTAGCCAAAAAAAAATATATAGATGATAGATGGACAGATGGATGGACATATGTATAGACAGATAGATAGATGAGCAGATAGACAGATAAGTGGATGTCTGTCTATAGACTCTTTGCGACCCAGTGGATTGCAGCATGCCAGGCTTCTCTGTCCTCCACTATCTCCCGGAGTTTGCTCAATATATATATTGAGTTTGTATGTACGTATGTATATATATATATGTGTGTGTGTGTGTGTGTGTGTGTACACATATATAAATATATTCTTTTTCAGATTCTGTTTTTCACCAAGGTTATTGAAACATGTTGAGTATAGTTCCCTGTGCTATACAGTAGAGCCTTGTTTTTCATCTGTTTTTATGCTTCTCTATCTATCTATAGGCATCCACAAACACAGATATGGTCATTTTTCCAAGACCCCAGATGGTCCTTCCCAGGGATCTGGGGATGTCTTCAAGGCCATGTGGTAGTCGTCACCTTCTCATAACCAGCCCACCTGGATGGTCCTCTCCCTCCATCCATTTCCCAGCATCTTCTGGTCCTGCTGCTCTAAGCGAGGACGTGGAGCCCAGACTGCATGGGTCCAGCTCTCTGGAGCTCTCTCACTAATCTAATTGCTTTTCCTTCATTTAAAAATGGAGATCCTAGCAGTGGCAAGATGAAACCACACGAGTTAAGGTCTATCTGTGTCCAGGGCTTACAGTTGGTTCTGGCATGTGAATGACAGCTGGCCAATGCCAGCTATTAGTATCATCATAAAGAACAGCAGCTGGGCTGCTCCTGCGCGCAGGTCCCTCAGGACACAGAACACACTGAACATGCTCAATATGACATATGCTAAAAAAAAAGAAAAGAAAAAAACAAGCAGCAAATTAATGAGCTTGAGGGGTGACTTTCAAAGGCAAGCATGATGGAAATTGTTCACGTGTATAGAGTGAAGGTCTCTGATTCTCTCTTTTTAGCCCATAAACCATTCTTCCCCACCTCCAAACAGACCTACCCAGCCCCACTGAGTAGGAATGCAGAGGACACTCTCAGGAGGGCCAGGGGTGGGCAGAGCTCATAGAGGGTGTGCCCATCGGTCAGGGACCTGGCCCAGAGGAGTGAGTGAGGCCAAGGAGTGAGCTTTCCAAGACTGAGAACAACATCTACAGATGAATGAAAAGAAGTCAACTAATCAACTTTTTCAGGTAGAGGAGGGACACTTACAAGGGGCTTTGGGGAAACAAGAGGTTTGAACAATCCAATCAGGGAAGCCAGGATGACTGGAGCACAGGGAGGAGGGCTGATACCAGCTCACACACAGCCTTGCAGGTCAAGAACCTGCATCTTCTCTTGACCACAATGAAGTCATCAAAGGACTTTACACTGGAGAGGGAGTCTTCCCTGGTGGTCCAGGGGTTAAGAGTCCACCTTGCAATACAGGGGATATGGGTTTGATCCCTGGTCATGGAACTAAGATCCCACATGCTGCATAGCAACTAAACTTCGTGTTTCAGCTCCTGAGCTCGCACAAGCTGAAGCCTGTGAGCCACAATGAAGATCCTGGATGTCATAACTAAAACCCAATGCATCTAAATAAATAAATGGGAGAGAGATATGATTTCATGCATCCTAAAAATCACTCCTGCTACTGGGAGGGGTCTGGCTTGCAAGGAGCCAGGAGCAGAATTGGGGTGGATCCATGTGGACAATTGGAGAAGGAAATGGCAACCCACTCCAGTATTCTTGCCTGGAGAATCCTATGGACAGAGGAACCTTGTGGGCTGCAGTCCATGGAGTCACAAGAGTCAAGCACGACTGAGTGACTTTGACTTGACTACATGTGGACACTAACAAGGAAGAAAGATGCCATCAACCTGTACCAGTGTAGTGAAACTGGATATAGGAAGATGTCATTGGGCTCACAGCTGACTCGTTGGAAAAGACCGTGATGCTGGGAAAGATTGAAGGCAAAAGGAGAAGAGAGCGGCAGAAGATGAGATGGTTGGATGGCATCACTGACTCAATGGACATGAACTTGGGCTAACTTCAGGAGATAGTGAGGGACAGGGAGGCCTGGTGTGCTGCAGTCCGTGGGGTCACAAAGAGTCAGATATGAGTGTGTGATTGAACAGTAACAACAACTTTGGGCTCAAACACATTAAGGAGAACTCAGGACTTGAAAAGAACCCTAAAGCATGGGGGCGGGCAGTAGGCTGGAGTACTTTGTAATATTGAACAAAGAATGTTCTATTTTCTTCTCTTTCAATCAAGAAACACTATTTCTCATGTATACACTCAAGCCATTTTTGCCGGGAGGAAAGAGGTTTCATCATTTATGTAATCCTTTACTGAAGGCCTCCCAAGGCTGATGATGAGGTAATGAGGGCAAAATGCTTTATACTCTAAAGAGCCCCTGTAGAGTGTGGGAGAGACACATGGTCTGGGGAACTTCAGGAAACCACCTGGTCACCCCATGCCTGAACCTGCTTCTCCTGAATCCTCCCCAGATTTATGGACAGAGCCCCATCCTTCCCTCGGTCAGGGCCCTCAAACACTCCTGGTCTCAGTCAGTCAGTTCAGCCACTCAGTCATGTCCGACTCTTTGCAACCTCATGAACTGCAGCACGCCAGCCTTCCCCATCCATCACCAACTCCCGGAGCCTGCTCAAGCTCCTGTCCATCAAGTCGGTTATGTCACCCCCTTCTCCCGCTTTCAATCTTTCCCAGCATCAGTGTCTATTCCAAGGAGTCAGTTCTTCCCATCAGGTGGCCAAAGTACTGGAGCTTCAGCTTCAGCATCAGTCCTTCCAGTGAATATTCAGGACTGATTTCCTTTAGGATTGACTGGTTGGATCTCTTTGCAGTCCAAGGGACTCTAAAGAGTCTTCTCAAACACCACAGTTCAAAAGCATCAATTCTTCAGCTTTTCTTTATGGTCCAACTCTCACATCCATATATAACTACTGGAAAAACCATAGCTTTGACTAGATGGATCTTTGTTGGCTAAGTAATGTCTCTGTTTTTTAATATGCGGTCTAGGTTGGTCATAGCTTTCTTCCAAGGAACAAGCATCTTTTAATTTCATGGCTGCAGTCACCATCTGCAGTGATTTTGGAGCCCCCCAAAATAAAGTCTATCATTGTTTCCATTGTTTCCCAATCTATTTCCCATGAAGTGATGGGACCAGATGCCATGATCTTCATTTTTTGAATGTTGAGCTTACTTCAGCAACAAAATCAATCAATCAATTCAGTCACTCAGTCGTGTCCAACTCTTTGTGACCCCATGAATCGCAGCACGCCAGGCATCCCTGTCCATCAACAACTCCCGGAGTTCACTCAAACTCACGTCCATCGAGTTGGTGATGCCATCCAGCCATCTCATCCTCTGTCGTCCCCTTCTCCTTCTGCCCCCAATCCCTCCCAGTCAGAGTCTTTTCCAATGAGTCAACTCTTCACATGAGGTGGCCAAAGTACCAAAGTTTCAGCTTAGCATCATTCCCTCCAAAAAACACCCAGGGCTGATCTCCTTTAGAATGGACTGGTTGGATCTCCTTGCAGTCCAAGGGACTCTCAAGAGTCTTCTCCAACACCACAGTTCAAAAGCATCAATTCTTTGACACTCAGCTTTCTTGACAGTCCAACTCTCGCATCCATACATGACCACTGTAAAAACCACAGCCTTGACTAGACAGACCTAGAGGCTTGTAAATCAAAAGAGGCAGGGAGCAACAGTGGCTCTCTCTGCCTGTTAAAATGAAGTGATGTTTCAAAATACAACTGAGTCCAAAGCATCTCCCTATGGTTCTGATTTGCATTTCTCTTAGGATGAATGATGCTGAGCATCTTTTCATGTACCCATTGGCCATTGGCTATTTCCTGGTTAACTTTCCAAAATCAAGAGTTTCAAGTTTAGAAATCGTGTCAGGGCCCCCTCCCCACTTAGCCAGGACTGAACATCCGCTACTCTCATGGGCATATCCCCCCATCCTTCACGTGTCCCATCACTTCCTGCCTTTCCCAGGCGCCCTGCACTCATCAACTTCCTTGTAGGCATGGATTCAGGGCCCTGCCTTTTAAATGCTGGTTGGAAGTCATTTGCCAAGGCCGTTATCACTCACACACACTGCTTGTTTGTTTTTGCATTACATGTAGACTGTCTAACAAGACTACATCTGCATCTACTGAACAGGATTTGCAACTTCAGTGGAAACACGATGATGATTTTGTTAGGGGAAACCCTGATTGAAACCACTCTCCCTACACAGGCTCCACAGTAACCATTTGCATGAGTTATTTTACAAAAGGAGGTCCTGGTAAGGAATATGGAACTAACAAGCCACCATCAACCAGAAGAATTTGGGAAAGGTCAAAAGGAGATGCCACACGTCTTACCAACCTCCCAGAATCCTCCTCACTGGAATCACCTTGGCTGAGTGATGTGCACATCATGAGGCAAGACCCTGAGTCAGAGTGATTGGCCAGAGACAACCTAGAAACTAACTCTATCACCATAAAACCCAAGGCTGAGAGGCATGTGGCAGAGCAGTCCTCCTGGGTTCCCTTACCCTGCTGCTCTCAGCCCAGGCACGCCTTCCCAATAAACTCTCTTGCTTTGTGAGCACAAGTGTCTCCTCAGACAATTCATTTCCAAGTGTTAGACAACAGCCCACTCTTGGGCCCTGGAAGGGGGGAGTCCCCCCACTTCCTGCAACAATTTTGTATTGTGTTAAAGCGTTTTCCTAAGAAACCTTAAGGGCACTTCCAAACAGATTTGCTGGACAGAAAATTTGTCTTAGTATAATTTCACTCTTTCACGTTGCTGTCCTCACTCAGCCTTGTGATCTTAATTAAAACCAATCTCATCAGAGACTAATTCATACATTAATCTTGCATGATGCATCGCCAAACTTCAGTTATTATTTGCTTGATAGAATCCTAATTCTTTATTTTTTTTTTTATTTTTTTTAAATTTATTTATTTATTTTTAATTTTTACTTTACAATTCTGTATTGGTTTTGGCATAGATTGACATGAATCCACCACAGGTGTACATGCGTTCCCAAACATGAACCCCCCTCCCACCCCCCTCCCCACAACATCTCTCTGGGTCATCCCCGCGCGTCAGCCCCAAGCGTGTCATATCCTGCATCAGACATAGACTGGTATTTCGATTCTTACATGTTATTATACATGTTTCAATGCCATTCTCCCAAATCATCACACCCTCTCCCTCTCCCTCTGAGTCCAAAAGTCCGCTATACACATCTGTGTCTCTTTTGCTGTCCTGCATACAGGGTCATCATTGCCATCTTCCTAAATTCCATATATATGTGTTAGTATACTGTATTGGTGTTTTTCTTTCTGGCTCACTTCACTCTGTATAATCGGCTCCAGTTTCATCCATCTCATCAGAACTGATTCAAATGTATTCTTTTTAATGGCTGAGTAATACTCCATTGTGTATATGTACCACAGCTTTCTTATCCATTCATCTACTAATTCTTTAAAATGATGAGGAGAGAAACATCAATTTGCAACTGCTCTGTCCCTGTGCCAACCCCCTATGACATTCCTGCTAAGATGTTTTTAAGTGGATTATAGTCCACCTTCTCAGATAAAGGAAAAAAAAAACTGATGACTTCAGTATTTTTTAAATATTAAAAGGGGGGTTAAAAGTTTACTATATTTTAAATGCTTAAGTTTACAATTTTACATTCCTACACACACACACAATGTGTGTGTTCCATCACTGGACGATAACTCAAAATATATCAAATGTAACAAGTACCAAGGATGCGAGACTTAGGTCCAGTGGCACCTCATATATTGTCCTCTTACATCCTAAGAAAAGGCGGTCAATATCCTGACAGCAGGAATTTCTGAAGGAAGAGCTGCAAATCAAACTTTCATGCCTCAGAACATTGGGAAAAATAAACTTTAAACTCTCTGTGGCCAGATAAGCTCTATCAAATTACCCTTTGACACTATTTGGAAACTTCAAGGCTCTCTAATATTGCATCCAGAGGTTTTGGCTGACTTAAACACAACTCAGGACAGTCCGGCTATAAACAGGAGCAGCAGAGTCCCTAACGTGCAAATGAGAGCGATTTGAAAGGCTTCTGGAGTTGGTCACTGTTATACTGTTATTTATAAGAATAAATATACATTTGGCATTTCTCTCCATTTCTGGCATAAAGCTTCTAAAACGCCTGGAATTTACTGTTAGAAGAGGTGTAAAGGTATCTTTTGTTATTGATATATTAATGAGATGACTTTGGAACCACATCTAAGGGTGGAGGCTGGTTGCCAGTGGCCAACCATCTGACTGGAGGATTGGGGCTTTCCGTCTCCCTAGCATCCCCAGCCCAACCCTGACTGCAGGGAAGGGAGAGAGGTTAGAAGTTCAATCAGTCATCAGTGGTCAATAATTTAATCAATTGTGCCTATGTAACGGAGCTTCCCTGGTGGCTTAGCAGTAAAGAATCTGATTGCAATGCAGGAGATCCAGGAGACATGGGTTTGATCCTCAGGGTTTGGAAGATCCCCTGGAGGAAGGCATGGTAATCATTCCAGTATGCTTGCCTGGAAAATGCCATGGACAGAGGTGCCCGGTGGGCTGCAGTCCATGGTATCACGAAGAATCAGATATGACTGAAGCGACTGGGCATGCATGCATGCCCACGTAATGTCTGTTGTACGCTGTGCTTAGCCACTCAGTTGTGTCCGACTCTTTGCGACCCCATGGACTGTAGCCTGCCAGGCTCCTCTGTCCATGGGGAATGAAGCCTCCATAAAAACCCAAGAGATATGTATATGTATGTCTAAGTCCCTTCACTGTTCACCTGAAACTATCACAACACTGTTAATCAGCTATACTTCAATACAAAATTAAAAAATAACAAATAAAATAAACGCAAGAGGACTAGATTGGGAGAACTTTGGGGCTGATGGACACTTGGAAATCTGGGCATCGCAGAGCCTGAAGAGCTCTGTACCCTTCCCCCACACTTGCTCTGGGCTCCTCAGTCTGTCTGTTCCTGAGTTATAGCCTTTTATAGTAAACCAGTAATCTACAATTAAAATGTCTCTCTGGATTCCATGGGTGGCTCCAGCAAGTTAACTGAGCCCACGGAGGAGGGGTGTCATTGCAACCTAAAATCTATAGCCAGTTGGTCACAGGCACAGATGACCTAGGGTGGGGCCATCTTGTGGGACTGAGCCTTTAACCTCTGAGGTCTGATGCTGTCCCCCTGGTAGATAGGGTCAGGACTGAGGTGAACTGCAGGACATCCAGCTGGCGTGGGAACAACTGCCACCCCAAAACATGCTTCCTTGGAACTGGTCTCAGAAAAGCAGGCACAGGAACAAAACTCCACCTGGAAAGGACAGAACCCTGCGCAGCTTTGGAGATTCAGGCATGAGAATCGAAGAAATCATGTCCAAGATACCCCAGTTTCGATAAAATAAACCCCTACCACTTCTGGGTGTTTTTTTGTCACTCCACTGGGAAACAATGTCTTACTGGTCCAGTGGTGGCAAGACTAGCTGCCCTGGCCAGGAGAGGTGAGGTGTCTTAATAATTCCACCAAGCCTGTATCTGAAAGAGACCATATGGTACCCAAAGCAACTTAGTCAGAGGTTGTTGGATGAACGCAGCGTGGATGTTGGACAGGCAACAGCCACAGATCTCCATCAATCTGTCTGTTAGCATTTAACTTTCAGGACCCAAGGGTATGGCAACTTGTTCTTTTTTCATAAAGGAATCTTTTATTTCACATATAGTTGTTGTCCATGCATGTTCAATTGTGTCTGACTCTTTGCCACCAGCCCGCCAGGCTCCTCTCCATGAAATTTTCCAGGCAAGAATACTGGGGTGGGTTCACCATTCCCTACTCCAAGAAATCCTCCTGATCCTGGGTCTCTCGCATTGGCAGGCAGATTCTTTTACCACTGAGTCACCTACGAAGCCCATATATATATATGCATATATGTATAAACTGTAATGCACAGCATGTGGGATCCTAGTTTCCTGATCAGGGATTGAACTCATGACCCCTGAGGTGGAAGTACAGAGTCTCAACCACTGGACTGCCAGGGAAATCCCACGATTTCTTGTTCCTGATGAGGGTTTGCTCAAGGCAAGCAGTAGTGAAACTTCTCTCTAAAAAAACCTAGAGATGGTTATTTAAACAGAGGCTTCTCTGTAAACCCAGATTTACTGGAAACATTTCTATCAGTGCAGCCATCCTCAGAACTTAAGGATACGATGCTTCCAAATTTCCTTTGATTTGCACCTCGCACTAATAACAGGGCCCGCTCCCCGCCACAGACTGAACACCCCACAGGCATCCTTTCTCATCATCATTGCTCTTGTCTGAAAAGTGCCAAAAGCACTGCAATATCGAAAAATTCACAAAACACAATGCAATAGATAAAGTCCTTTAAAGCCAATAGCTCTTGCATTATTCAGATCTGAAAGAAATCAGAAAGAATCTTTTCCCCTAAACTTCATCCAATTGATTTAAAGAAAGAATTATTTTTTTTATAGGCCTTCCAAATGTCCTCCAAATTACAAAGACATTCCAGTAAAAATACGGCAGATCAAATCCTGGGTTTTCACAAATCAGTAAGCACATTTATTTAAACAATTTAGAATAATTTGAAATGCTTTCTTTCCCTGAAAAATAAGGGTAGACTGACAAGTTAATTGAAAAAAGACATACACACTCATACACAATCACACGATGTTCAGCAAGTACTGGAAATGACACACTTAGAATTCATCAGTTTCAACAAAAGGAAATTAAAGAAGGCCATTTCCTGTGTGTTTTCTGTTATATAAGGCACATTTATTCACTTGATGACTATATATATAACTCTACTGGTGTAAGGCACTCTGGTAAGTGTAGTGGAAAAATAATTTTGATCATTACTTGATACATCCCTCCCTATAATTCTTTTCTCATCTTTGTCATAACATTTCATTTTATTCTTTCCCTTGGTGCCTCCCTCCCCCCGACACTCTCTCTTATCAGATCCTGGTACTACCAGGCCACAAGTTCCCGATTCACTTGTAGCATAAATGCAATGAATAAAAGCAAAACCTTAGCTTCTGAGTGTGAGAAACTAAGGTCAACCCAACCCTATACAACAGATTTTGAAGAATCGGTCCTTTATTCAAACACTTAGAGGATAATTTTCTGATTCAAGGAAGGGGAACGGATACAAAGCAAAGAAGAAGAAAATATACATTGGGAAGAGATTCAGTGAAATGGTATTTGACTCTACCTGATCTTTAGAATTGGCCTCCAAGGGCAGGTGAAGTGAGGTGAGATAGAATCTCACCCCGCTTCAAATATATTGGAAGATCTCTCAGCAGAAGCCATCTGTGCCTTAAATTTCCATGGAAAATCTTGGACGTCCAAACCTATCAGAATCCCCTACTCTTCCATGGGAAGAAAACCCAAGAACTAATACAAACAGTTGTTAAGGAAGGATGTTTGGGAAACTGAAGCAACACCACTAATAGTCTGTTTGACCCCAAAGAAGAACAGGAGAGCTAGTCCCCAAGGGGTTCATGCTCCGCTGGAATAACGAGTCTAGATGAAGGGACACTATGGTAGAATGACATCTGGACCAGTCAGCCAGAGAGCAAACATGGAGATGATGTTCTCAGAAGATGCAAGTATGGATGCAGAAGGGCAAAGAGCTGAAATCCTTCTGAGATGAAGCCCCATGACCTGGGACTCAGATCCCACCCAAAGGGAAAAAAGAGGAGGCCAGAAAATCTTCAAGGATTACATATACTGCAGTGCTTCTACATTTGGTAAAGAAGCCTGAAAAATCACCTCCATTAAAGGGAGTGGGATGAACATAAAGACAAAAGAGACAGCAATTCTGCCTTTAGTAGCCTATCGTCTAGACGAAGACCAAGCACTTAAAATCGAGAAACATTCCAACTTAACACTTACACAGGGATTGGAGGCATTCTTAAGTAAACAGAGTAGAAATGGGTTTAGGCAATCTGCCACATTTTTCAGCAGGACAACACAGAGACATATGGGCATTTTCCAATAACAATGACACTTCTGTTAAGAAATACTGTCCAAGGACTTCCCTGGTGGTCCAGTGGCTAAGACTCTGTGCTCCCAAAGCAGGGGACCTGGGTTCAATCCCTAGTCAAGGAACAAGATTCCACATGCTGCAAATAAGACCTAGTTTAGTCAAATAAATACATTTTGTTTTCTTTAAAAAGAAATATTGTCCAAAACCTGGAAACAAGACAAGAGCATGACTTTTGTCCTTCTATTATTATTGGTTAACAGGCTCACCTGAGGGCTGTTTGATTTTCTAGAAGCGGGCACCTATGTTTGGCTTGGCTATTTACTACTGGTTTGGTGTCTGTATACAGTGAAGCTATATATTACTTGGGGTTACAGCTTATTTGCCCTGTAGGGCATAAACCCTCCTTGCAGCTAACTGAGTAGCTCGATATAGCATCCCTTTATCAAATTATCTATAAATATCCAGCTTTTCAAAGTTGACCTTCAAAGGTCCTGAAAGACAAACTTGCCACCTATTTGGTTCCCTCATTAATGAACGAAAGGTATCATGCTCATGTTATAGTTGACACATGTTCATGCATGTTTCATTTTTTTGGCCATGGTGCACAAGTGGTAGGACCTTGTTTGTGTATGCTCAGCTGTGTCCAACTCTTTGTATACCCATGGATACCAGGATACCTGGATACTTGTATACCAGGCTCCTCTGTCCATGGGATTTCCCAGACAAGAACACTAGAGCAGGTTGCCGATTCCTTCTCCAGGGAATCTTTCCAACCCAAGGATTGAACCCAAGGCTTTCAAATCTCCTGCACTGGCAGGTGGGTTCTTTACCTCTAGGCCACCTAGGATCTTAGTCCCACTCTAGTATTCTTGCCTGGAAAATCCCATGGACAGAAGAGCCTGGTGGTTCACAGTCCATGGGGTCACAAAGAGCTGGATGCAACTGAGCACACACACAACAGAGAAATGTGTCTGTCACGCACAGTGAACTCAGTCAGAAAGAAAAAAACAAGTATCGTATATTAACACATGTATGTGGAATCTAGAAAAACAGTACAGATGAACCTATTTGCAGGGCGGGAATAGAAAAAAAGATTTGTGGACACACAGGGGAAAGGGGTGGGTGAGATGCACTGGGAGAGATTAGGACTGACATATATACACTTGTGTGCATAAAACAGACATCCAGTGGGAAGCTGCTGTATAGCACAGGGAGTTCAGCTCAGTGCTCAGTGGTGACCTAGAGGGCTGGGGTGGAGTGGGGAGGTGAGAGGGAAATCCAAGAGGGAGGAGATATATGTGTACACATAGCTGATTCACTTCACTGTACAGCAGAAACCAATACCACCTTGTAAACAAACTATACTCCAATTTTTTTTAAAGGCTTGAAATGGTAAATTTTATGCAATGCATACTTTACCACCATTAAAAATAAAAATTCAAAAAGAAAACAAAAAGAATAAGTGTTCTAAGGAATGATGTTACACAGTGCTAGAATAATTCAAATTGAGTTCATCACCCACCCAGGTGTCCAGCACGAGGTTCACAGAGCTCCACCATCAATAGTCAGCATGCCACCCTCTGCCTCCTTCTGGGTATGGCTCTGACAGTCCCTTCCTTAGTGCACACCACTGTCTCTCACCCTCTCCAAGCATCTCTTCCTCCTCCTCTCATCTTCCCCTCATCCCTTTCCCAACCGATGGCTATTACTGAAAAGACACTAGGTCTTTATTGTAACGGACATGTGGATTCAACACACACAAGAATTATTTCTAGGGGGCAGATTCTTTTTATTCTTTCAATTTAATTTTTATTTCCTATTTATTTCATATATCATACTTAATTTTTATTTCATAGTTGAGTTACAATGCTGTGTTAGTTTCAAGTGTACACCTAAGTGATTCATTTATACATATAAATACATCCGTTCTTTTTCAGGTTCTTTTCCCATGCCCATTATTACACAGTATTGAGTACAGTTTCCCTGTGCTGTACAGTAGGTCCTAGCTATTAATCTATGTTATATACAGCAGTGTGTATCTGTTCATCTCAAATTCCCAATTTATCCCTCCTCCCCATCTTTCCCCTTTGGTAAGCTTAACTTTGTTTTTGCAGTCTGTGAGTCTGTTTCTGTTGTATAAATTAGTTCATTTGTATCATTTTTTTAGATTCTACATATAAGTGATATCATATGATATCTGTCCTTCTCTTTCTAACTTATTTCACTTAGTATGGCCAGGTCTAGGTCTATCCGTGTTGCTGCAAATGGCATTACTATGTTCTTTTTTATGGCTGAGTAGTAGTCCATTGTATACATGTATCACATATTCTTTATCCATTCCTCCATCAATGGACATTTACACTGCTTCCATGCCATGACTATTGTGAATAGGGCTGCTATGAATATAGGGGTACAGGCATCTGTACCATACACCACACCACACACAAAAATTTGGTTGCCATAATCATGAAAATGAATGCAAGCCAAAGAAAGAGTCAAGGGAAAAGTAGACCACTATCCAGGTGTGCTATTTAACCTGTCACTTATCAGACACTTGTGTGCATAAAACAGACATCCAGTGGGAAGCTGCTGTATAGCACAGGGAGTTCAGCTCAGTGCTCAGTGGTGACCTAGAGGGCTGGGGTGGAGTGGGGAGGTGAGAGGGAAATCCAAGAGGGAGGAGATATATGTGTACACATAGCTGATTCACTTCACTGTACAGCAGAAACCAATACCACCTTGTAAACAAACTATACTCCAATTTTTTTAAAGGCTTGAAATGGTAAATTTTATGCAATGCATACTTTACCACCATTAAAAATAAAAATTCAAAAAGAAAACAAAAAGAACAAGTGTTCTCAGGTATTCACATTAAAAATGAGCTTTAAATGCAGCCCCCATTTTCCAGGAGGGAGATTCTGCCATTATCTCAAAAATCAACAGCACCTATGGGAAAACACAATCTTGGTATTAAGAATAATCCAGTATGAGACGTCTTCTTTTTTTCCTTTCATCTCATGCTTTGGCAGAGGGGTCATTGCTGAAAGGTTGCCAGTTTAGTTTGTTCTGACTATATGTCTGTGGATTCAAATATCATCTATATGCCAATGACTCAAAAATTCAAAATCTCAGCCAAAATCTTGCCTGTGAGCTTCAGACCCTTGTATCTAGCTGCCTACTCACCAGCTTCTTCTGGATGTCTTGCTGGCATCCCAAATGCAACTTGTCCAAAGCCAGCCTCAAGATTGCTCCCACCCCTATCTGCTTCCTGGCCAAAGTTTGTCTAAGCAGAGAATGCGAATCTTGGGGACCTCCTTGTCACTTTCTTTTCTTTCAACCTCAGCGTCATTCATTTGCCAAGATCTCTTAAATCCACCCATGCCTCTCCGCTGTAATCACCCCAATCCAAATTGCCTTCCAATGCAATGAAAGCAAACTATTGTTTCTCTCTCCCCCTCCACTTTTTTTTTTGGCCACACCTTACAGCTTGTAGGATTTAGCTCCCTATTTCAGTTCAGTTCAGTTCAGTCACTCAGTTGTGTCCGACTCTTTGCGACCCCATGAATTGCAGCACGCCAGGCCTCCCTGTCCATCACCAACTCCCAGAGTTCACTCCAACCCATGTCCATTGAGTCGGTGATGCCATCCAGCCATCTCGTCCTCTGTCGTCCCCTTCTCCTGCCCCCAATCCCTCCCAGCATCAGAGTCTTTTCCAATAAGTCAACTCTTCGCATGAGATGGCCAAAGTATTGGAGTTTCAGCTCCCCAAGCAAGGATCAAATTTGCACCCACTGCAATGGAAGCACAGAGTCTTAACTACTGGACTGCCAGGGAAGTCCCTGTTTGTTTCCTCTTAAGGGAAACATGATCATGCCTCACCTTTGCTGAAAAGCTTGCAACAATATCCACAGCTTAGGAGTAAGCCAAGAAGTGTCCACCCTGTACTTTCTGTGCCTCCAATTAACCATCCTTCTCACCACCTGCTCCCCTGCCTTCTCTGTGTTACCCACATGGGCTTCTCTTAAACTATTTCTTTATTTCTGAGCTCAAATAGCTGAATTTGTATAAATTCTTATTCCTTTTTTTCACTTTATTATTTTTATTGAAGTATAATTGATTTACAATGTGTTAATTTCTGCTATACAGCAAAGTGATTCATATATACATATATATAGAGACAGGCAGACAGACAGACAGAGAGTCATGAAAGCAACCTAAATGCCCGTTGACAGATGAACAGGTAAAGGAGATGTGGTACAGGTACACAATGGAATGTCATGGAATATTACTAAATCATAAAGAAGAAAAAAATAATGTCATTTGCTGCAACATGGATGGACCTAGAGATTATTATACTCAGTGAGCTAAATCAGCCAGAAAAAGACAAATATCATATGATATCACTTGTATGTGGAATCTAAAAAAAAAAAGATACAATTGAACTAATTTACGAAATAAAAACAGATTCACAGACTTTAAAAACAAACTTATGGTTACCCAAGGGGAAAAGTGGTGGGGAGGGGAAAATTAGGAGTTTGGGATTAACAGATATGCACTACTATATATAAAGCAGGTCACCAACAAGACCTACTATATAGCACAGGGAACTTGACTCAGTATTGTGTAATAACCTAAACGGGAAAAGAATCTGAAAAAGAAGAAATGTGTGTGTGTGTGTGTGTGTGTGTGTGTGTGTGTAAAACTAAAAAGAATTAATTAGGAATGCAACTTGGTTTCTGCTTCCTACACTAGAATAAATACCCCATGAGGGGGTTACTCTTTTTTAAATCACCTCTGTAATTCCAGAATATCTAAATGCCTGGCAAGAGACAGCCATAACATACACATTTGTTGTATAAATGAGTGAAGGAATGATGATAATAACATATATTAAAGTGGTGCCAATTCCCCTAATAACAGTTATGAAATTTAATTCATTTGGCAGCTTTTATACTTATTTAAAAATCCTTCCAACCTAAATATTTTCTGGAAGCCTCCATAACTAGAAATACTGGAATCTCAATGCCTTGGAACTTTCTGGAAGGGTCCAGAATTAGCACTATTGAAACTTCCATGCCTTGGAACTTTCTAAACTGTTATTTTTGGAAGACTTTTGTTGGAATTTCTGTGCATTCCAGGCCTCAAATCTTTCAAGGTGATCTACTAATTTTATAGAAGTATGAACTGAATCTCTAAAAGGACAGTGAATCTTCAGTAAACCTCAACCTTGCGGCGCTCCTTTCATTTCTTGGCCACTGAGCTGTGTTCCCACACTGAGACTATTTCTATGGACAAAATTTAAGAAAAACATTGGCTGGAGTTGGGCCTTTGGTTGTTTTTATATGCCGTGAAAAATTGTAAATTAATATAATCTTTCTGAAGAGAAACTGGCTCTGAAGTCCAAAGACCCTTTGAACCAGCAGAGAGAGAGGAAGCTTTGCCCTCAGGAGACAAGAACTCAAAGGCTGGACCAACTAATCTGCAAAACGGAGATTATTACAATGTCCCGCTCATTAAATGAGAGCATCTAAGTATTACAGAGCCAGACACACATAGGAATTAAATTTCTGTTATTATTTCTATCACTCCTACATGCAGGGATTTATCCAAAAGGAAAAAGCAAAGATAAGCAAAAGTTGATGTGTATCACCATGGTTACTGACACACCATTGACAACAGTGAAACATCAGACACAAAGTCACTTTTAGGCAAATAAACCAGTGAGAGAAGACCAGATAAACCACTAAAATCAGATTCGACAGAGACCATTAAATGTGGTTGTGGACAATGACGTTTCCTCCTTCTGGATGCATAGGAAGTCCACCCTGAGATTCAGAGAGGGGTCACATGTCTGAGATTTAGTCCAGAGAATGGACAGAGGCAATTAAGCCAATTCTAAACCTAGACCTTAAAATGGTGCCTTTTTGTTCCTGGGGGAAAAAAAAAAAAACTAAACTAAAAACAGAGTTGTCGTGTGACCCAGCAATCCCATCCCTAGGCACACATCTGAACACAACTCTAATTTTAAACGATGCATGCACTCTAACGTTCATAGCAGCACTATTTACAAAAGCCAAGGCACAGAAGCGACCTAAATGTCCATCAACAGAGCAATGGATAAAGAAGATGTGGTCCATATTACAATGGATTACTACTCAGCCATAAAAAAAGAATAAAATGCATCTTCAGCAACACGATTGGGCCTAGAGATTATCATAGAAATATGCTAGACAGAGAAAGACAAACATATGAGATTGCTTATATGTGGAATCTAAAATATGATGCAAATCAGTACATCTAGGAAACAAAAACAGACTCACATACATAGAGAACAGACTTGTGTTTGCCAAGGGGGCAGCGGGTTTAGGAGAGAGGAGAATTGGGAGTGTGGGATTAGCAGATGTAAACTATTGTACATAGGATGGATAAACAACAAGGGCCTACTGTATAGCACAGGGAACTACATTCAGTATCCTGTAATAAACCATCATGGAGAAGAATACGAAAAAGAATATATATGTGTGTGTGTGTGTATGAGTGTATAACTGACTCACTTTGCTGTCAGCAGAAGCTAACAGAACATGTAAGTCAATTGCTCTTCCATGAAATATCAGCTAGAAAAAACAATCACACCCTTTTAGACGTGCAACTCTCTCTTCTCTTTTTACATGGATCCTGGAAACCGTATGTTCCAGAGGGATCAAACAACCCAAATACTTATTCAATGCTTGAAAGAGTTTCTCAAGAGAGATGCTTCAACCAGAAACTTTAAAGGAGACTTTGCATAAGGATGAAATATACATTTGCTGTAGAAAACTACTAATAGTCACAATTCATGAGTTACTGCAACCAAACCTCTCCTATCTTGATGAATAGCTATGCCAAAATGCATACATAAAATGGAAAATAAATCTGTTCATGATCCCAGATAAATAACAATTCAAAACCATGCACAGAAAAATGGAAAGATATTCACCAAAACATCAACAGTTGCTGTATCTAAATATAATATTGTGAATTTTATGTCCATGTTTTCCTATAATACTGGTCCTATGAACAGCACTCATAAGCCATATTTAATTTAAAAATAAAATTTTAAATAGTAAAAACATATAATCAAGCAGCCAAATTCACTCTGGGGATTAAGCTTTTGTTACTGACTTTATCTTGATCATCATGATATCAAGACACATTGAGAGCAATTATGTATATGGCTATGATTATGGAGTGGGGAGGAAGACAAGCTTTAAATACAGGGATTTAGCAAAATAAGCGCACTCATCCTGAGCCCATTTGTATAAGTGTATTTAATAGCATCTGGCATAGTGCACGGCACATTGAACGCATTTAGAAAACACTCATTTTCCTATGGTTTGTGTATCTTCACTTTTTTAGTCCATTAGGAGATAAGTGCCTTATAAATGGTAAGAATAACTCAGTAAACATGGGCTGATGGATCCAATTGTAACATCTAAATATTGTTTTGCTCCCGGTACGTGTCTGCTGTAATGCTAGAAGGAGGAGAGAGCTTTATTCTGGAGCAGACACTCCCACTGTCCAGCATGGGGCTGGCTGCCCCCCAACACAGGCCTGGTACATGTACCCTCCTCCTGAATATCGGATGACATCCCTTACATGTGGAATCTAAAAAGAAATAATACAAATGAACGTATTTTACAAAACAGAAACAGACCCAACTCAGAGAACAAATTTATGGTTGGCAGGGGGAGGATGGGGAGAAGGGGTACTTAGAGTTTGGTATTGCCAGGTACAGATGGCTATATTTAAAATGAATACCAAACAGGACCTACTGTATAGCACAAGGAGCTCTGCTCAATGTTATGTGGCAGCCTGAATGGGAGGGGAGCTTGGGAGAGAAAGGATACATATATATGTATGGAGGGCTTCCCACATGGCTCAGTGGTAACGAATCTACCTGCCAAAGCAGGAGACCCAGGTTCAACCTCTGGGTCAGGAAGATCCCCTGGAGAAGGAACTGGCAACCCACCCCAGTAATCTTGCCTGGGAAATCCCATGGACAGAGGAGCCTGGCGGGCTACAGTCTATGAGGTCAAAAGACTTGGACATGACTTACAGGCTGGACAAAAACAGCAACATATGTATGGCTAAGCCTCTTTGTTGTTCACCTGAAACTATCACAACATTGTGAACTGGCTATATCCCAATATAAAATGAACAGTTAAAAACACGTACCCCCTCCTCTGATCCTCAGATTGAATCCACAAGCCTGAACTCTGTGCTCAGAGCCTAGATTCCAAGATAAGCCCCAGGGCTGGACCACCCCACATGAACCTGGAGAATATGGTTTCCCCCACCACCTGTGAAGTTACCTAGAGGGCTACCATGGATTCGCCTTCCCAAGTAAACGCCCGGGAAGAATTGATAACGTCTGGAACTGCAGGGGCATTTCATCCACTAATATTTGGGAGTCAATAAAGAATTGGCAGATAGATCCACTTTCATCCTCCCTGTTGGACTGCCCAACCCCACCCAATCACACAGAAAAGTGACAGTGTGCAAGCTTCGTCTCTTTTTAGGGTCTGCTTTTTAGGGCTTTTTAGGGAAGGTGGGCTGACAACCCTGAGCACCCACGTCTCTCCATGTCCTGTTTTAACTTCCAACAACTTCTGTTTGCAGCTATGACACGTTCCTAGAAGCTGAGTCAACATCCCTTCCCGAAAAAAAACCCTGCCATCCTGGGCTAGGTCATAAGACTATTGCATTTCCTGTCGACCATGACGGGAACACAAGTGAGTCCATGGCCACCATGGATCCCAACAGGGTGACCATCAAGATACACTACTCAAAGGCTGGACTAACGTGCTCACTTCCCTTCAGGACTGGAGTCACTGCAGTGATCTTTCTCTGCCATGAGACACTGCAGCCTGAGGAGGAAGCAAGCCAAGAACAGAACTGGGACAATCCAAAAGAAGTGAAGCCAGAGCTTCCAATGTACAGTTATACCACTGGATCAGTCTTTACCCGAATCTGCCAATCCCGAGTGTTTCAATTACATGAGCGCCGAAGAATTGATGCTTTTGAACTGTGGTGTTGGAGAAGACTCTTGAGAGTCCCTTGGGCTGCATGGAGATCCAACCAGTCCATTCTGAAGGAGATCAGCCCTGGGATTTCTTTGGAAGGAATGATGCTAAAGCTGAAACTCCAGTACTTTGGCCACCTCACGCGGAGAGTTGACTCATTGGAAAAGCCTCTGATGCTGGGAGGGATTGGGGGCAGGAGGAGAAGGGGACGACCGAGGATGAGATGGCTGGATGGCATCACTGACTTGATGGACATGAGTCTGAGTGAACTCCGGGAGTTGGTGATGGACAGGGAGGCCTGGTGTGCTGCGATTCATGGGGTCGCAAAAAGTCAGACACGACTGAGCGACTGAACTGACTGATAAATTCTTCTCATTGTTGAAGTCAGTTTGATTTGTCTTTCCAGTCATTTGCAAACAAAACATGCTCAATGAAGGTAGAGATGGACATATGACTGCAAAAAATTGTTCAAATCTAAATCTCCTAATGAGAGGGACAGAGTAAAGAGACAAAGTGGGTGATTAAATAGTTAATCCCACCAGGGGACTGTAAGTAGAAAAACATGGAAGACTCCCATAAGTTAACGATTACTCAAGAGAGGTTCCCTTAAAGGCAAAACCAAGCAGGCTTGCTTAGCAACAAAACCACGCGGCAGAAGCATGAGGCATGCCCCCAAACAGTAAAACAATGAGACCTACATCCTACCAGTGAACTCAGTATGTTACTGGTTCCCGGGACACGCTCTCTGCACACATGAAAGACAGTCATCTGTGTACCCAGCTTGACCATGCAGAGAGAAGAAACCTCCATGCTCAAATGGAGAAAGAACTGATGATGGAAGCATGACATCTACTCTGAGAAAGACAAAGATGGTCTTGTCCCCATCCCCACTTTTCCTTTGATTATAAAACCATAGCCTAGTAAGTTCTCAGGGCGTGACCTTTCTCACCCACCCACTTATAAGTCTCAGAAGCATCCTAGTCTAATAAATCGCTTTTTATCTATCACTTTGTCTCTCACTGAATTCTTTTCTGGGCCGAGGCATGAAGGACTGAGGTACCAGAGCTCTCCGGAGCTCTCGAAATGACACCCAAAAGGTTTCACTAATCCCAATGATAACAAGAGCTGACAACTTGTGCCTGCTTAAGATGAGCAGACCGAGTTCTTTTAAAAATCAGCAGTGCTTCTCCAAAAGGGTTGGGTTTTCTAAAATCCTAGAATCAAGCCATATTGCAGTGACTATTCCATCAGAATACAGAGAATTATTCCAACGCTGCTCACAGTCCCTATTCTGTGCAAGTATTTTGCTTCTGTCTCCTTCTCACCCTCCTGAAGTCTCTGGCAGTTGTGCTCATTTTAAGGGCAGCATTAGCATTCTGCCTTCATAAGCAAGTAGGTGAGACAGACAGTACTAATGGCTGAAGATGCCTCATCAAAGCTGCAAACTCCAGGGGCCTCCTGTCATGCATACCTTCTCCTGACTTAAGAGCCTGGCCCAGTTCACCAGAGTCAGGCAGACTGTTTCTGGAGTTTTTAGCCACTGATTGTGCAAATCAACTGGTTTATCCCAGTTTGGGGAGATGGATCAAAAAGCAATCGTTTTCACTCTCACAGCCCCGTGCATCAAGCCACTGAAAAAGCTATCCAATGTGTTTTGTGCCATCCAGGCAAACACACTAGGGTGGGTGGAAATACATCTATTGAATTCTTACAGTTGTTTTTCCTACACCTTGCTTGAAAAATACAAAAGGATCCTTTCTGTGCAGATAAAATTAACAGGCTGCTAACTCACAGGGTACAGTTTTTAGCAATTACATGTTAGTTATCAAAGTAAAGGCTTCAAACAGGCTTAAAGGTGATCTATATTAAAATGTTTAAAATGATTTTTTAAACTGTACTAGAACTCAAATTTTAAAAATAATTTCCACCGGGACATCTAGACTTTGGGCTTTTTTTCTAAAGTAGTAAAATATCAGCCACCCTGGTGTGGCACCAGAATGCCAATCATGAGTTGGCAAGGAGTTATACAGGCTCTCTTGTTTAGTCCCTAAGTCGTGTCCAGTTGCTTTATCATCCCACAGACTGTAGCCTGCCAGGCTTTTCTGTCCATGGGATTTCCCAGGCAAGAATACTGGAGTAGGTTGGCATACCCTCCTCCAGAGGATCCTCCTGACCCAGGGACGGAACCCACATCTCCTGCAGTGATTGGCAGGTGGATTCCTTACCAATGAGCCACGAGGGAAGCCCCATAGTCTCTTACTCCCACTGTTTTATACCAGCCTGCTTTACACATATGGGTCACCTAACAGCAACCCACCTAGGCAGCATATTGAAAAGCAGAGACATTACTTTGCCAACAAAGGTCCGTCTAGTCAAGGCTATGGTTTTTCCAGTGGTCATGTATGGATGCGAGAGTTGGACTGTGAAGAAAGCTGAGTGCCGAAGAATTGATGCTTTTGAACTGTGGTGTTGGAGAAGACTCTTGAGAGTCCCATGGACTGCAAAGAGATCCAACCAGTCCATTCTGAAGGAGATCAGCCCTGGGATTTCTTTGGAGGCAATGATGCTGAAGCTGAAACTCCAGTACTTTGGCCACCTGATTGGAAAAGACTGATGCTGGGAGGGTTGGGGGCAGGAGGAGAAGGGGACGACAGAGGATGAGATGGCTGGATGACATCACCGACTCAATGGACGTGAGTTTGAGTGAACTCCGGGAGTCGGTGACAGACAGGGAGGCCTGGCGTACTGCGATTCTTGGGGTCACAAAGAGTCGGACACGACTGAGCGACTGAACTGAACTGAACTGAACAGAACAGCAACCCACTGTTCTGAGAGTTTATAAAACCTTCTTTTAAAGCATGTCCTTAGATAACAGACTTGTCGATGCCAAGGAGGAGGTGGGTGGGATAGGGATGGATTGGGAGTTTGGGGTTAACAGATGCAAACTATTACAGTTAGAATGGATAAAATAAGGTCCCACTGTGTAGAACAGGGAACTATATTCAATAGTCTGTGATAAACCATCATAGAAAAGAATATAAAAAAGAAAGTACATATATGTATAACTGAATCACTTTGCTCTACAGCAGAAACACATTATAAATCAACTATACTTAAATTAAAAAAATTTTTTTAACTAAAGCATGCCTTGTTTTTGTTATGGTTTCTAGATTTTGAGAAACTATTCATGAAAATCTTCCCAATAAGACACAACAGTGTTGAGAAAAGCTTAGAATAAACGAAACTCTCTGTGTTTACAATGCAAACTGTGATCATCTCATCATATTTTTTTTTCTTTTTTTCTTTCTTTAGCCTCCTAAGAATTAGAAACTTGTAACATATACTAACACAATGAACACGGATAATCAGGACAGGAAAATAGGAAACCGTACAGTCCTTTCTCTCCTCCTGGATTTCCACTCCAAATTCAAACTCTAATAAAACAGTGGGGTCAATAAAGGTGAAAAAGCAAAATTACTTCCACACAACAGAAAAATAACTTGAAAAAGAACTTCACAAATTATAGATTTTTCTCACCAGGGATCTTTTCAATGGATATAAACAGGTTACAAATATTCTAGCAACAATCAGATTCTGAGAAATCAATATTGTATTCATTGTGGAGAAAATACTAACAGACACACACACACACATATTCACATGTGAACGTCTATGTGTCATAAGGCAACACGGCCGACTATTCATTGTCTGCTAATAATTGACCTCTGTTACTTCCTTGAAAATAAACACTCTACCTGTTCAGGTAGTAAAGACATATGGGTTCCTCTCAGGCAGAAGCCAACCCTATACCAGCCTCCCCTGGTCTAATTTAACCAGGGAGAACCGAGTCTTGGCCTGGGATTGGCCTAAAAGCAGGCATGTGATCTGGTTCTGGCTACAGGAAAATTCATGTATTTCTGTGGTGAAGTGTGTAATGTCTAGATTCTAGAGGGAAGCCCTGGGGTCATTTGATTCTATGGAAACTATTGTGCAACTCTAGGTGTTAGATAACTTATCCTCAGTAGTGCCCTCTCCCATTCCCCAATAAAATGGCAAAGTCATTTTCAAATGCCCTGTGTGTGTTTCTTTATTTCTGTGTTTTATTTTTCTTATTTTTAGTTTTTCAACTTTTTTTTTTTTATTGGCGTATGAGCAGTTAACAGGCTTCCCAGGTGGTGCTAGTGGTCAAGAACCTGCCTGCTAATGCAGGAGCTGTAAAGACGTGGTTCGATCCCTGGGTTGGGAAGATCCCCTGGAGGAAGGCATAGCAACCCACTCCAGGATTCTTGCCTAGAGAATCCCATGGACAGAGGAGCATGGAAGACTATGGCCCATAGGGTTTTATAGAGTCAGACAGAACTGAAGCAACTTAATACACACACACACAGCCAATTAACAATGATGTGATAGTTTCAGGTACACAGCAAAGGGACTCAGACATACATATGCATGTAGCCACTCTCCCCTAAACTCCCTTCCCATCCAGGCTGCCAGAGAACATTGAGCAGAGTTCCCTGTGCTATACAGTAGGTCCTTGTTGGTTATCCATTTTGAATATAGAAGCATGTACATGCTGACTCAAATTCCCTAACTACCTTTTTACCCCATTCTTCTTCTCCAGGAAGTTCATTCTCTAAGTCTGTGAGTCTGTTTCTGTTTTGAAAATAAGTTCATTTGTATCATTTATTTTTAGATTCTGCATATAAAAGACATCATACAGTATTTCTCTTTCTCTGTCTGACTTCACTATGTATGACAATCTCTAGGTCCATCCGTGTTGCTGCAAATGGCATTATTTCATTCTTTTTAATGTCTGAGTAATATTCCACTGTATATATATGTACCACATCTTCTTTATCCATTCTTCTGTCAATGGGCATTTAGCTTGTATCCACGTCTTGGTTCTTCTGAATAAGGCTGCTATGAACATTGAGGCCCAGGCATCTTTTTGCAATACACACAAAAATTCAGTTGTCACCCATAAATAGGGCTTTCTAGTTTTTTAGCCAAAAGCATTCATCAGGTAATAAGAGAGAGACAAAGGATTTTCAGTAAACTTTTAGGATATGTTGGGGTCACATCCTATGCTGACAATTTAGTTCTGAAGTCGCCAGGCAAGGAGGAAATCATATTTGTTCTCAACTATCTTTGAAAATCTCCTCCAACACACATAAAATGCAGTCAGCAATATGGTGGACATAAGTAAGGCTCTATAGTTTTGGCTGGTACAGAGGAAAAGATGACTAACTTGGGGTTGGAAAAAAAGACATTTTCATTTTATGAGAACCATGCTGATGAGCTAGAAGAGGAGATACTTGTCAGCCAGAAGCTGGGGCCCCCTCCCCTGAGTTTCTAACACAGCCCAATTTCAGGCTGTTTTATTACTTGAGGACACACGATTCCCCCTCAAGAACTGCTTTGATTGCAGAGAGAAGAAAGACCTCTTCACACTTGGAAAGAGAACATTACAAAAGATGTGTCTTGGGAAGGACTCCTCTGGAAGCTAACCTAAGACGACCATTAGAAAGGGGTGTTACCCACATGCATCTGAATGAAGGCCCAGTACTCATCTAGGAAGAGCTGGGGGATCAATATTAGAGGATGTAAAGAAATCATACAGCTGGGGACTTCCCTGGTGGTCCAGTGGCTAAGACTCCACATTTCCAATGCAAGGGCTGTGGGTTTGATTCCTGGGCAGGGAACTAGATCTCATATGTTGTAATTAAAGAACCCGAGTGCCACAACTAAAACCACATGCAATCAAATAATTTTTTTTTAAAGAAAGAGAATAATTCACACAGTCGTCCAGGGATGCAAACCACTAAGGATACAAATCGGGAAGATCCCCTGGAGTAGGAAATGGCAACCTGCTCCAGTATTCTTCCCCAGAAAATTCCATGGACAGAGAAGCCTGGCATGCTACAGCCACGAAGTCACAAGGAGTCAGCATGACTGGGCAACTGAGCATGCAAACACATAGGTGAGTTAGGATACACAGAGTGGAATTCTGCTGATGATGGACGAGCTGATTTCCTTATTTCAGTCACATCCATGTACCATGTTGGAGACAGAAATTCTCTCAGTGACATTATAATATGACATGAAAACATGCCACTGGGAACCAGCTGCAGTAGGTGTCTTATACTTAATTAAATAATTACATCTCACTGAGATCTGAGAGATACACAGCACCAAAGGCCTCTGAGAACACAGCTCATTCTTCCCTCCCAGCTCAACCTCCTTCCAGGCTCCATGTGCAGAAAGAAAGGAGGTGACTCTCTTCCAAAGGTATACATCACTAACTTTATCCAAGGTAAGCATCCTACGGTAGGACCCCTCTTCTGGGCATTCCAGGTCCCAAGGCAGGTGACAGTACTACTTGATTTTGTATAGACCCACACCTGAGAGGCAGGGCTTGCCTGGTGGCTCAGCTGGTAAAGAATCCACCTACAATGCAGGAGACCTGGGTTCAATCCCTGGGTCAGGAAGATCCCCTGGAGGAGCTAATGGCAACCCACTCCAGTATTCTTGCCTGGAGAATCCCATGGATAGAGGAGCCTGGTGGGCTATAGTCCATGGGGTCACAAGAGTCAGACATGACTGAGTGACTAGGCACACCTGAGAGGCAGCATAGGCTAGAATTTCAAACCCGAGCTCTTCTCAGCTGTGTGGTTCTGAATTGGTTTAACCCCTCTGTGCTTCAGTTTCCCCATCTGTAAAATAAAATGTAATATGAGGCACCTGCCTCAGTGGGTTTCTGTAATGATAAAAGGAAGTAAAATAGACGGTGCTTAGTAATTTTCACATCAGTGTTTGCTATTGCTATCAACATGGTGAATCATAGCAGCATGTCTTAGAAACTACTGGAACCAATGCGGCTACTCATCTCACCTCAGTTGGGCAAACCTGTGTGTATTAGTTGCTCAGTCATGTCCAACTCTTTGCAACCCCATGGACTGTAGCCCACCAGGCTCCTCTGTCCAGGGATTCTCCAGGCAAGAATACTGGAGTGGATAGCCACTCCCTTCTCCAGGGGAAATTCCCAACCCAGGGATCAAACTCTGGGTCTCCTGCATTGCAGGTGATTCTTTACTGTCTGTGCCACAAGGGAAGCCCAACAGACTTGCACAAGAAGACCACAAAGGAGCTTCAGAATAATCTTAAGTGTTTCTGTCAAAGCCAGCAAGCTCCTCAACACCAGAAGTCTCAAGAGAAAGAAAAGTATCAAGTTCATACTGTGATCTCTGGAATCTAGTTCCAGATACTGAGCCCACTTCCATAATCCCCTTAACCACTAGATGTTTCTACTAGTTGCATGTTGTATAAAGTGTAGAATCTCTGACAGCTGGGATTAGGGTAAATCTATCAATCACACTCACATGAAAAAGTTTAACAAAACATTTAGTACTTTACAAATACTAGCGCATCAATTTGCACAACTCTATGAGGTCAGTACTATTATCCCATCTTCCTCGAGTGACTGCCAAAGTCACATACACAATGGACGATGCTGATACTAATCTGGGGGCAGGGTGTCTGCATTTCCATCAGTACCAACAGGAGGAGATAAATGGACTGAGGTGTACCTTTTGTGATTCACAAATGGGATCCCACAGGGACATGAAATGTGTCTTTATTTCACTTAATGAGACCTAAGACTATTTCTGTTTGAGAAACTATAAAACTGCCTCATTCTTTTTAACAGGTGCACAGTGTCCCAAAGTATGACTATAACAGGATTTTTTGAGTAATTTTATAAATATATAAATGAAATATAATAGGATATACATCAAAAATTTACTTTTTTATACATTTTGAGTAAGAAAGAACAATTTTTCTAAGAACACAAACTTTGAAGTTTTTTTTTTTAATTTGGATTCCAGACACTTGGAATGATTTGAATTTGAAATTCCAGATGATTTAATGATTTAGATTCCACATACCTGAAATGATTTAGATTTGGAATTCCAAATGATTTAATGCTTCGGATTCCACATACTTGGAGTCACTTGGGCCATTTAATTTGAAAAAAAAAAAAGTCAGAAGATAAAAGATACAAGTGCAATATTTCAAAGAAAATAAATGTATACACTCAGTCTATTTCTCAAATATTTAAATCCTGCCCACAACTTGCAGAAAGGACTTCACATCAAAATAACGGTTGCATTCAATCTCTGTTTCTAAAAGGCAAAGGAAGTCCTATCAGAACCTGAAAGGAGACACCTTAAGGTAGCAGAAGCACAGGACCACGTAACTGTGTTGCTGACAATTCCAAGGTCTGGGTGAGCCCAGGTTCCTGGACCTGTAAGAACAGAAGCACCATGTACTTAAGCCAGTCGAAGCTGGGACTTCTCCCCCACCATTTATCTTCCTTAACATCTTAGAGGAATGGAGGAGACACAGACGCTGACAGAGTACACAAGATTCATGGCTGTGCCACTGAGAAAGGGAAGCAAGAGGACACAGAACTCTTTTCATCTCCGGGGCTGAGCAGCAGTAGGGAGGAAGAGGCAGGGGATTGTTTGAGGGAGGCTGGAGGGAACACAGGCTGCTTTTTCTGTGCGTTGGCCATGCCGGGTGCCTGGGGATCTTGGGCACAAATGCCCTCTGGGCAGAATAATCTCATTCCTGGGGGATTCATTCAGATGAAACACTTGTATAAAATCCAAAAAGGTATAGTCAAGCAATCACATGTTCAACATGGAAAGTCTACTGAGTGGTATGTGCTGTACCAGGGCTGCAAAGGTGAATAGGCAGATATGCTGCAGTGGAGGGAGGGAAGCAGATAAGACAGAGAAAGCAGCAGCGGATGGTAAGTGCTATAAAGACAACACAGAATGAGAAGTGAGCAGTAGCAGGTAAGGGCATCCAGTTTTGATGGACTCGGGAAAGCCTTGACCAAAGAGGTGGAATTTGAGCAGAGGGCTGGCTATCAAGAAAGTTGGGTGGGTGAAGCTATGGAAGTAGCAGAATGTTACAGGCAAGGGAATAGCTAGTGCAAAGGCCCTGGGGTAGGGTTAAGTTTGTCTTCTCTCAAGAACAGAGAGGTTTAAGTGGTTGGAGTGTGTAGGTTAAGCGCATCTTTGGAGACTTCCCTGGTGGCACAGTGGACAGGAATCCACCTGCCAAGGCAGGGGACACAGGTTGGATCCTTAGTCCAGGAAGATTCCACATGAAGTGGAGCAACTAAGCCTGTGCACCACAACTTCAGAGCCCTTTACTCGAATTCCACCTCTCGGGCCAAGGCTTTCCTGAGCCCATCGAAACTGGATGCCCTCACCCGCTACTGCTCACTTCTCACTTTATGTTGTCTTTATAGCACTTACATCCTCTGCTACTTTCTCCGTCTTGTCTGCCTCCCTCCCTCCACTGCAGCACATCTGTCTATTTACCTCTGCAGCCCTCAAACACTACATACCACTCAGCAGACTTTCCATATTGAACGTGTGATTGCTTGACTATACCTTTTTGGAATTTTATGCAAGTATTTCAGGTTCTAGGGCCCCTGAGCCACAACTACTGAGCCTACATGCTATAACTACTGAAGCTCTCACGCCTAGAGTCTGAGCTCCTCAACAAGAGAACCCATTGCAATGAGAAACCTCTGCACCACAACAAAAAGTAGGCCCTGCTCGCTGCAACTAGAGAAAGACAGCATAGCAAACAAGACCCAGTGCAACCCAAAAGAAATAAATTAATTGATTAAAAACCTTTCTTTTAGAAAGAGTATGGACTGAAGCGACTTAGCAGCAGTAGCAGTAGCATCTTTGTACACCCCCTAAGATGTTCAGACTGTGATCATCCAGACTAAGGAAGAATGGAACCAATCTAAATGTCCATGAAAGCAAGAAAAGTTTAAACAAACAGTAGCACATCACTGGATACAATGTTTCTGTATTAACCTTGGACACCAGTCAGATGAATGGGATGTAAATTCCAGCCCCACCATTTATAACCCACCAGGACTTAGGCAAATTTCTTGATGCCTCCCTTTTCTCAGAGGTTCAATGGGGATAATAATGTAACTCTGTGGGTTATTTTGAGTTTTAAGTGCTTATAAAAACTGCATGGTGCTGGGAATATAGTACACCCTCAGTAAATGCTGGCAGTCATTATGAGGTGGGGGTTGGTGATCCTCTAGTGAATAAAAAGGAGAAGAGTATTGATCAAGTAACCACACAATCAATGGAAAATTGCATCTGTCCTAATATCTGTGGTTGAGAACTGCGGGGCACTGTGACAACATTAAGAAGAGCACTGATCCAATCAGGGAGATGTGAAAGGCAGGTGTGCCCAAGCAAGTGACAATTTCCCATGCTCACGTGGGAACACATTACATTACACGTGTTCATGGGCTCCATTCCTGTCTTTCATCGCCACTGCTTTGGAACTCATATTTCTTTCTTCTTTTCTCCATTTATAGACCCAAGTCCCTTTACTTCATGGGCCCATCCTATAGCTCTTAACAAATTACTGACCAGGGGATTTTTTGCAGAAACTAACTCCTGTGGCTAGTGATTTGTTATGTAAGAGAATACTGCAGCACTCTGGTCAGTAATGTTTGGGGAACAAAAGATGCATTCACATGTCTCTGGTCAAATAAGCTGTTAAGAAAACCCACCTTGGGTCCCAAATAATGACTGCCCACTGGTCTTGGTGCCAAGTCTGTGTTTGCCAGGAAAAGACTTTCATGGATGCTACCTAAGTCAAGCATTATCCCAAGGTGAGATGGAGTGTCACTGTATTTGCTGTGCTGTGGTTGAAACTACTGTTGCATGGCGTGGAGAATAAACAGGGATGGAAAAGCAAAAACTGATGGTAAAAATTAGGGACTGAAGTGTAACCTGGGCTGACACTCTAAACATATGACTGCTGTTGTTACACAGATTATAATAAGAACAGAAATGTAGAGTTTCTAACAAAATGAGAAGTGAACAAAAGCAAAAAACAAACTCACACAAGTGTTGTACCCACAATAAAACATACACAGATGCGGGCAAAACCTAGGAAGGAATAGAGGAAAACAGCAGATAAAGTATTGCACTGACTCTGTTACTGGCTCAGTCTCTAGAATCGACCGCATTCCAACCAGTCCCTGCCGTGCTCTGTGGATGGCCTGGGCAAGCTGAGTGATCCCTGTGCCTCAGTTTTCCCATCTGCAAAAGCGGGGGTAATGACAGCATGTTCCTCACTGACCAAGAGCATCAACTGATGACTAGGATAAATAAGGGGCAGAGAACAATGCCTGCATTCATTTGGAAAGCATGAGTCAGTGCTAGCTGTGAATGCTAGAGCCCTGGAATTAATTGGACTGCAGCTTCCTTTCCTTTCCTCAAGTTTTTCTATTTTTTGGCTTGAAAAACAGAAAGAATACTCTCCATACGTGCTTAACTTTAATTCCCACCAAAGTTCAATAATCCAAAGAAAAAAGACCTGTATTCTGCAGCTGTTGAGAGGTTAGAGAGGAGTTAGAGAGGTGTTGCTATTAACATAATTCTGATGTATAGCCTGACTTTATTCAAGGCATGCCTTCTTTTCTCCTGCACTCTTTCCTATCCCACACCCCCATCCTTCTGCGACCAGGGCTCTGTATAAGCAGCACCCTCAGAAAATCAGGCATCGATCTTGCAAAGTATCTGGCTGAAGGGAACATCCTAATTCCCCAAAGAATCGGGCTTCTGAAGCCCATCCTGGCTGCACAGAGGGATCGCTCTGAGGCTGCTGGAGAGAAGTACAAACGGCCTCTGTTCCAAGCTCAGAGTCGCTAAGGGATTCTCCGGACTGTCACATTTCTGCTGCCATTAGCATTTCTGTGACAGACATTGAGACCAATTAATAAAGCAACCCGGGTCTATAGAAGAGATGAGGGCAGATAAATACAAAAAGGAAAAGCGCAGGAAAAAATCAAGGGAGTGGGGGTAAAACCACATAGACATCATCCAGTGGTACTCTGTTAAATGTGATTTCATTCTCACCCCCAGGGGCATCCCTGCCTTTGCACTCTTGCCATATAGCAGCTACCAAAGGCATTAAATCCATCACATACACAAACACACACACTAGTTGCAATTATGGTAAAAAAAAATACATGCACACACACAAATACATATACACATATATAAACACACACACACATATATATATACAAATGTATGTGTATATATGTGTGTCCATATATCTGTATATATGTATGTGTGTCTATGTGTATATATACACACACATATGTATATTTTTTGACACTGAGTACTGTATGCTATGCTACTTCAATAATAAGGGAAAAAAATTCTCTCCTGTCTTGGTGAGAAACCAAGATCCAACAACTAATGAGCCTTGAAACTGAGGTGTAATGAATTTTGTATTTGTGCTGTGATTTGAAAAAAAAAAAAAAATCATTCCAAGAAGGCTGAAAAAAGGCATATATCTTTAAACTCTTTGCTCTGTAAAAGTAAGACCTCAGGAAAGAAAAAAGGAAAAGATGATATTCTTGTGTAGGAATGCTGTGAATCTCCTTTAAGATGCCAAATAGTCCATAATCCCTTGACTTCAATCCCAGGAACCATGAAACACCTACTTGGGTGAAAACTCTACCCTCAGGGTACCTGGTTTAACAGAGCTGATGCTTGAGTTCAAAGGGTTAGTATGGAGGAGATTTTAGGATTGCTGTTTGCGAAGTCGTTTCAGAAGCTGAGATGGAAAAGCTCCACTCTTTTCAACAATTTTGTTCTTTCATTATTTTCAAATACTAGTGACCACCCCGCCCACTGTCCTCATTCCGCCCCCAATTTCCCAGTCTTTCTCGGTTCTTTCTCAGCTCTTTTGGTTCTTTCTCACGTTGACAGTGGAGTGAACCAAGATGAGCTCTGAATACTTCCTGGCTGTGAGTCCATGGGGTGGCAAACAGTGTGTGCGTGCACGCGCGCACACACACACACACACACACACACGCACGCACACTCACTACTAGTTAAGAAAGCAAGGTGTTAACCTGCCATTCCTGATACATCACAGAAAAATGTCAGTCTTACCTTGCTGCTTCTATTTTGCTAGCTGTTTTGTAAAAAATGCTCAATTCATTTTTTCAAGCAGACTTGGTGATAAACATACTTAAATTGGATACTTAAGAAGGGAAAGACTGCATTCCTTCATCATTTATGCAAGTTCTTGCTTCTTAACTAGGGAAAAAAGTAACAAGAACAACTTGTCAGGTCTGCAGCTACATTTTTAGATAATAGCCTTCAAAAAAATTTCATCTTTCCAAGGAGGGAAAAAAAATGACATCCTCTTTAATCATCAAGTCCATTGCTTCATTAGCTGCTCTTAATCAACCTTAACACACATGAGTAAGAAAATAAATCTATACCTTTGAACAGTGGCGTTTCTAACAACAAAGTCAGACACCAGGATGTCTTTTTTTATTAACAGAGGTGTTTTTAAATATCTGCCATATATATACGTTCAATTCAGACATTTTAGAAAACCCTGGAGAATAGCCAAGTTGGCTCTATACACTGTAAGGCTGCCCCAGGGCGAAGTGTCATTTGTGATGTTTGTTACCGTTATTACCTGTGGCTTTTAGCTAAGCAGGAATAAGAAACCCAAACTCCTATGTGTTCAGGGTGAGTCTAATATTGTGCAGGTGAAAACTGAGTCAGGTAGGAGCTGCAGGGTATTGGAGCTCATGCCCCATTTCAAGAAGTTAGGGCTCTGCTGATCATTATACAGAGGCCAGACACCCTTTTCCCCTCTATGGGACACTGATAGATTTTTTAATGGCAAGTAATCTCTTGAGAGTTCCTTGGACTGCAAGGAGATCCAACCAGTCCATTCTGAAGGAGATCAGCCCTGGGATTTCTTTGGAAGGAATGATGCTAAAACTGAAACTCCAGTAAATCTGAGTGAACTCCAGGAGTTGGTGATGGACAGGGAGGGAGGCCTGGTGTGCTACAATTCATGGGGTCTCAAAGAGTCGGACACGACTGAGTGACTGAACTGAACTGAACCGAATCCAAACGTTAAAAAAACAAAGCAAAACAACTCTGAGCAGGACAAATAAAATACATCTATGAGACTTCTGGTTAACAGGCAGGAAGGAAAGGGGAAAGAGACAGGGAGTTTGGGATGGACATGTACACACTGTTACATTTAAAATGGATAACCAACACGGTGCTACTGTATAGCAGATGGAACTCTGCTCAATGTTGTGTGACAGCCTGGATGGGAGGGGAGTTTGAGGGAGAATGGATACACATACATGTATGGCTGAGTTTCTTTGTTGTTCACTTGAAACGATCACAACACTGTTAATCGACTATACCCCAATATAAAATAAAAAATTTTTAAATACTCTGAGTTAGATTCAGCCTGTACATTCTCAATTTCAACCTCTAATCAACAGGTTCTCCACTGGACCAGAACCGACACCTAGCATGCCCCAACCCATCTCTGACTTTTCATCATCAGAGGCACCAAAGAATGACCATTTCACATCCTGTGAATATGGGACCATTGGGGAGATTTCATAAAGCGCCTCTCAAGAACTTTCTTCGTTTCTTATAACACACCAAGTTCTTACCACTCTTTCAGAAAACACAAGGGCATCATCAACTATCACCAAGAGCACCCCAAATAGCAAACAAAAACTCTCAAATGCAAAGAAATTTAAATGTGATTAAATTCGAAGGGCAAAATGAAAAATGACACATTAAAATCACTCTACAAAGCATGTATCATTTTTAACAACCTAAAACAAAAAGGAATCTATGCAAAAGGACAAATCAACAGAAATCCTTTCTCCTCGCCCCAGCAGAAAAGAAAACTTGTCTCATCAACTGCCCTCTTTAAAAGACTAATGCCATTTGCAGCAACATGGCTGGACCTAGATAGAGGTGACCATGTCAGAAAGAGACAGACAGATACCATACAAAATCACTTACATGCAAAATCTAAAATATGGCACAAATGAACTTATCTACGAAACAGAAACAGACTTACAGAAACAGAGAACAGACTTGTATATGCCAAGGGGTAGGAAGGTGTGGGAGGGGTGGATTGAGAGTTCCGGGTTAGCAGATGCAAACTATTGTGTATAGATTAAACAAAAATGTCCTGCTGTATAGCACAGGGAACTACATTCAACATCCTGTGATAAACTATAGTCGAAAAGAATGTGAAAAAGAATATGTATATATAACTGAATCACTCTGCTGTATATTAAAAATTAACACAATACAAATCAACTCTACTTCAATAAAATAAATTTTAACATAAACTCTTCTGTTTCAATTTTAAAAACTTTCCCTAATTTATGGTGCAAGCCTAACCACCCAGACTATGCCGTTCCCAAGCACGATGCTCAAACAACCCGGGGTAGACTCTGATGTGTGAATTCTCAGTCGCTCAGTCATCTCTGACTCTTTGTGACCCCCATGGACTGCAGCCTGCCGGGCTCCTCTGTCCATGGGATTTTTCCAGCAAGAATCCTGGAATGGGTTGACACTTCCCACTCCAGGGCATCTTCGCAACCAAGCAATGGAAGCCGCGTCTCCCGCTTCTGCTGTATTGGCAGGTGGCTTCTTTACCACTGAGAAACTAACTTCTCAAGACTTTTATAGGATTGTAGACTCTGGCTTCAATCCCATAAAAGTCTTGAGAATATGCACTGATCTCAAATGAACTCAGGGGCCAGCATACTGGTAAAAAACATCTGGAGAATTTGTCGGCAGTTATTCCCAGCTGTTTATCATTCCTGGAAGACTCCTCTGCACACTCGGCACCATCAAGTTAGCATTAATATGACTCACTCACCCCACTGGGTACAGTAAATCCCATGCATCAAAGATGCTTTAGAAAATTGTTTGCAAGTCTCTTGTTCAACTGGGATGATTTTTGACAATCTGAGACTTTTACACTAAATAAATGTTTGGAACAGGTGACTATAAAAAATAGTAGCTTGAATCCTGACCTAGATATAGTTTTATTTTTACTTATTTGGGGATGCAGTGCTGTGTGGAGGCAGATGCTATCTATAATCCTAACATTGAGAAGCTTAAGTTTTTGTACATTTTGAGGGCTTTAATTTTTTTTTTAATTTTGGGATGGGAGTTCTAACACTTTCAACCACCCCTGGACTGGTCCATCGTCATCAGACAACTCTCAACCACACATGACAACTCCAAGTATGAATGAAAGGACAATAACAGAGGCCAAACGAACAAAAAAAGGAACAGTGGTTTCAACAAGTGTACCTGTCATGTAAATGCCGTCTAGTGCTAAGCATACTGGGGCTGGAATTGTGCCTTCATGATCCGAAAGGAGCCTGGCTCCTTTCATCTTTTCCCACATATGTCTTTAAAATTCTTATGAAACACAGTGGTTGCAACAGCTCCAGCCAGCACATCCAAAATCCAGACAGCAGAAAGGATAGAAGATTAAAGAGAGGCACTTGCATTTTAAGGACACTACTGAACATTTCCATTTGACACTTCTGCTTACAATCAAATGGCTATACCTAGCTACAAGGAAATGCGACATTTACACCAGGTGGCAGGTGCTTGTTTTAAATTAGGGTCCTGTTTTTAAGGAAGGAGAACATATCCTGGGAGAGACTATGAGAAGGCTCTCATAATAAGGGTTCTAGCTATTTTCCATTGCAGCCCCTGTGCTGGCAAGTCTCATATACTTATGGTTTATTATTATTATTGTTGTTGCTGTTATTGTTCAGTCAGTCGTATCTGACTCTTTGTGACGCCACAGACTGTAGCACACTAGGCTTCCCTGTCCTTCGCCATCTCCTGGAGCTGGCTCAAACTTATGACCATTGAGTTGGTGATGCCATCCAACCATCTCATCCTCTGTCGCCCCCTTCTCCCCCGCTGTCAATCTTTCCCAGCATCAGGGTCTTTTCCAACGAGTCAGCTCTTCTCATCAGGTAGCCAAAGTTTTGTAACTGTAGCTTCAGCATCAGTCCTTCCAGTCAATATTCAAGGTTGATTTTCTTTAGGATGGAGTGGTTGGATCTCCTTGCTATCCAAGGGACTCTCAAGAGTCTTCTCCATCACCACAGTTCAAAAGCATCAATTCTTCGGCACTCAGCCTTCTTTATGGTCCAACTCTAACATTCATACATGACTACTGGAAAAACCATAGCTTTGATTATATGGGCCTTTGTTGGCATTGTGATGTTTCTGCTTTTTAATATGCTGTCTAGGTTGGTCATAGCTTTTCTTCCAAAGAGCAAGCATCTTTTAATTTCATGGCTGCAGTCACCATCCAAAGTGATTAATAATAATAATTGTTATTATTATTAATCACCAAATATTGTGGGACCACATGCATTTACATGTAATTCTTAGAACCATCCTCCAAGGTAGCACATTCATCATCATCAGAATCGGGGGCCAGAAGGCCCAGGGTGACACAGCTGGAGGTCTGAAGAGCTGAGTGTCCCCTCCAAGGTGAGGAACATCTTGCAGCCTCAGAGATGTCCTAAGAGTGTACCACTTCCCGCCGATTCTGGTCCTCACACACCTGGCCTCAAGTCAACTTAGATGACTCTTGCCAAGCCTGTGCAAGCCTGGGGACTCACTGCTTTTCTGACATTTAGGTATCACACACCCAGTCTCACCTGAATGACGTGATTCGACTCGACAAGTAATTATTCAGCCTGACTATGTGCAGGGCACTGTGATGAGCTATGACCTTTTTATCCATTAGGCATCTGCAGGCCAGCCAGTCATAAATAGGCAGCTAGGGTTTTAATTTAGCTCACAGTTTATTGGTGGGTGGGCAAAATGTTTTAAAAACCTTTTGTGAAAATTAGTTATTCACCTTTAAAAGTCAGGTTTTTCATCAAAATCTGCATGCCTGTCTTCTCTTAAGAAAGAGGATGGTCCAGTAACCCTGGGTCTACACCCCAATCAGGATGGAGAACTGGCTGCCTCCTAAGCCAGGATGCATCTCCATGGAGACCAAGTTTCCACCTGGCCTGCTTCACTTAAATTTACTCCTCCTGCCTGGATCTGTGGGCATTTGAGTTTATGACCCATGGGAAGGGGGGAAATTATACAGGGAGCTAAGCTCCAGGCAAAAGGCTGTAATAACTGAATTTCAAGCTTCCACAAACCCCAGTACCTGCTACATAGATAAATAACTAAAAAGCACCTCAGGGCTATTAATCCAGGACCTTTTTATCATCATTAAATTGAAGAGAAAATTGAAACAGTGGCTGAAATCTCTCTTTGATCTTGAGCAAAGCGATGTTAATAACCACGTTTCTGGGGAGAGAGCTTATTAACATGGAACTTAGTGGTATTCCTGTAACAGCCATTATCAGGAATGTTCCCAATAAATGATTTTCAGACTAGCTCGTGAATATATGAATGAGGGGATTCTCTGGGTTGCTATGGCCATTCACTCCCAGCAAGTGAAAGCATTTTGAATTTTGTGAGCTCAAAGGCATATTTGAGAGTTGCAATGTGAATACAAAGGGTTATTTAGACAAAGGCTCTGTTGCAAAATACATTTTTTTAAATATATAAAATTTATATAAATATATTAAAAATATATAAAATTCTAAGATCAGGGTTTGGTTTTAAGTTTCTTAAGGATCCTAGTGGAAAATAATAATACAGAAATTACCACATTTGTTTTTCTTAGCTTTTCATCTATAAATATTGAAGTGATTCATCTGTCTTAATTCATGCACACCTCACAAAATTTCTAACTTGTGTGTGACAGAAACACTTCCAAGCATGAAATAAAAGAGACTGTGCAAAGCAGTCTGGGAAAAATTCTACAAATGGCCAGACTTGAGGCATACCTCTGAGTGTACCACTTGGGGTACAATACAAAAGTAACCCTCCAATACAGCAGCTTATACAAGACACAAGTTTACATTTTTTCTCATGTATAGAGTCCTGGGCTAGTAAGACAGTTCCAAACTCTTACCATGTGGCTTCTAACTCTGGGTCCAAAGTGGCTGCTTCAGTTCCCACCATCACATCTATATTGAGACAGTGGGAAGCAAAGATCCAGGAAGCACTTTAAATTACTTCCCATCTCTCTCTGATAAAAGTTTAATCCCTGGAGTTCAATGAACTGTAACAAAGGTCAGGAAATGTAAACTTGAGCTACATCCAAGTGCCTAGCTAAAACTTGGGAGCTACATTATTGAAGAGAGTGAGAAAAGATCCTGGTAAGTTATCACCAGTCACATTCATACTAGAGAAAGGAGCTCTTTTTAAATTTAAAACACAGAAGTCCAAAACATTCATAGCCTTCCTGAATACAACCTCATATGCAATGCAATAATAACTCTAGAAAAAGAAGACAGATGGACATTTAAGAAGAGATTAATGCCTCATGTGATCCCCAAGGTAAAATACAGGGAACCATGTGTAACAAAGCACTTCAGACCACGCACCCTGCAGTTAGACCCTTTGTATTGAGGTTAGCAGATATTTGGTCCTGTCAAAATGCACATAAGGTATTTGATCAACTCCAAAATGTCCTTGATGTTTAGTCCTGTCCAAAACCATTTGCCATAAGCCAAATATGCTCACGGAGATTTTGGACAGGACCAAATTTCAAGGGCGTTTTGTGTGCTTAGTCGTTCAGTCATGTCCAGCTCTTTGCAACCCCATGGATTGTAGCCCACCATGCTTCTCTGTCCATGGGGATTCTCCAGGCAAAAATACTAGAGTGGGTTGCCATGCCCTTCTCCAGGAGATCTTCCAAACTCAGGGATCAAATCCAGGTCTCCCACACTGCAGGTAGATTCTTTACTATCTGAGCCACCAGGGTGGGAACCACATGTCTTAGGAACATTTTCAATCAGTTCAGCTCAGTTGCTCAGTCGTGTCTGACTCTTTGCGACCTCATCGACTGAAGCATGCCAGGCCTCCCTGTCCATCACCAACTCCTGGAGTTTACGCAAACTCTTGTTCATTGAGTCAGTGATGCCATCCAACCATCTCATCTTCTGTCATCCCCTTCTCCTCCTGCCTTCAATCTTTCCCAGCATCAGGGTCTTCTCAAATGAGTCGATTCTTCACATTAGGTGGCCAAAGTATTGGAGTTTCAGCTTCAGCACCAGTCCTTTCAATGAATATTCAGGACTGATCTCCTTCAGAATGGACTGCTTGGATCTCCTTGCAGTCCAAGGGACTCCCAAGAGTCTTCTCCAACACCACAGTTCAAAAGCATCAGTTCTTTGGCGCTCAGCTTTCTTTATAGTCCAACTCTCACATCCATACCTGACTACTGGAAAAACCAAAGCTTTGACTAGATGGACCTTTATGGGCAAAGTAATATCTCTGCTTTTTAATATGCTGTCTAGGTTGGTCATAACTTTTCTTTTCTTCCAAGGAGTAAGGGTCTTTTAGACCAGATGTCCTGCAAGATGTATTTGAATTCTGCTTCCATTCCTTTTCCTGCTGTTTGACCTTGAGAAAGTGAGTCAACCTCTCTGAGCCTTTATTGGCAACACATAATGCTTGCCAAGCTATAAAATCATGCCTCACTTCAATCTGAGGCATCCTGCCTATCTCCCAGACAGTGGGAAAGAAGGGAGAAAGGAACCCATACTTATTTCTTACAAATCAATGTCCATGGTGAGGTATCTGTTACTCTCACTCACATCTTTGTGGCCAGAAATGAATCACAGTTTCACCTAGGTTGGGAAATGAAGTCTTGACCTATTTTGTGCTCTGAAAATTCCAACAGAGTCAAGCACTACACAAAGCAGCTCAATTCCTGCTCCTGAGAATTCCCAATTCTATTTCCAGGGCTGTGCACTTTTTGTTTGTTATTGTTATCTTGGTCGTTGTGTTCAGTAAGTGACGTCTTTGCTAGTAAGTTTCACCCTAAACTTGGAAACTGAGTACCTTTATGTGTCTCTGAAATGGTCATTCCTGTTTCTGAAAGTTTTGCAGAAAGAGCCACCCTGTCAGATTCACAGGTTTTCTTTCCAGAGCCCTCCAAACAGACAACTCTGAGAGCCTGGGGATAAACCTGATTCAACCTTTGGTTCACAGTTAAGTAAAAACTAGGGAGCTTTGGTCTTGTCTCCTTTTTTGGAATATAATTGCTTTACAATTTTGTGTTAGCTTCTGCTGTACAACAAATTGAATCAGTTACATGTATAAATATATCCTGTCCTTCTTGAGCCTCCCTTCTACCCTTCCCCATCCCACCCATCTAGGACCTCATGGAGCACTGGGCTGAACTCCCTGTGCTATAAGCAGCCTCTCACTGGCCTGTCTATTCTATATACGATGGCATATATATGTTCATTGCTACTCTCCCAATTCATCACACCTTCCCCGTCCCCAGCCCCACCATCTCCATGTCTATTCTCTACATCTGCATCTCTATTCCTGCCCTGCAAAATAGGTTCATCTGCACTGTTTTTCTAGATCCCATATACATATGTTAATATACAATATTTGAAGACCATAATTCAAAACCACACATGCACCTCAATGTTCATTCAATGCCATTTACAATAGCCAGGACATAAAAACAACCTAAATGTCCATCAACACATGAAAGTATAAAGATGTAGTTCATATGTACAATGGAATACAACTCAGCCATAGAAACCAATGAAACTGAGTCATTTGTAGTGATGTGGATGGACTTAAAAGTGTGTTATACATAGTGAAGGAACTCCAAAAGAGCTGTGGTCTCACCTTAGAGGATCAGCAGTTTTTAAAAAAACAAAACAAAACAGTAAACATGTCCTATGTTCAAAGATGCAAATTGTCAAAAATAGGATCAAAAATACGATCTCATTCTGCAAAGGATGTTGCTGGTAATAAATTGCTTTCCTTCCCATCATCCATGTTCTATTCTCAGGACAATCCCACAGACATGATACAGTCTTGGAATCACCTTTTTCTCATGGAAAGTCACAGGGCCCCTGTGTGGTCAAACCAGAATTGTATTCCAGGTTCAAGTACTTTCACTGTAGGGTGTCCAGGGAAACTGTTGCAAATGCAACTGGGAAAACCGCTCTTTTGTCTTCAAGATCTGAGAGTTGTTTGCATTTGAACTCCACGTTTGGAATAACTTTGAGTATTTTGGTTGGAATCAAAAGCTCGGTACTTGATGAAAAGTAAAGTCAGTGGATAGCACTAAAGCCAGTGTGAAAACAGTGCAAACAATCCAACTATTAACAACTGATTGAATGGTGCTTGCTGGTATCCTGTGCCAAGCCGAAGAGCAAAGATCATTTCTGTCTATGAGATAAGAAAGCATCACAGATTATCTTTGAAATCTCTCAGCAAGGCTCATTATAAATGATCAGGATGATGTCTTTCCATAATTCCAACAGAGTAAGAATCTTCCTGTTTGCTTTTATCCACCTTTTTCCTCTTCGAAGATCAGAGGAGATGACTGTTTCTTTAGCACATCTCCAGGTAAAGCCACTGGCTGGCATTTAGTGCCCGTTTTCTAGGAAAAACTCATCTGGAACTCTGAAAATTACTCTCTGAGTAGCAGGAAGCTCATTCCAGGAATGTTAAGTGGGAACTTAATATCAAAATAGAGAAAAGTGAAGCAGCTTCCATTCACTTGAAAAGGGTGTAATTGCCCTCATTGGTGGTTTTTATTTTTTTCAATCTTCCTTGTTCAGTGCTTATCTCCTTAAAATCCATTTCATATATCATTCATGTTTTTCAAAAGTATTTATTCTCATGGTATTCTATGGCGTGACTCTTTATTTTCCATGGAGCTAAGGTAATAAACCACACCCAGCCAGTGTGCCGACCACGCAATTTTTTTTTCTCTTTCTCTTATCTTTGTTGTGTCCAAAAGCACATATTTAAACTCGAAGTCAATGAACTTGAAAAGTGTCTGATTTAATTCCCTCCTATTAGTGAACAATCTCTGGGTGAGCTGAAGATCGATCCTTTTACCTCCCATCATTAGGAGGCTTATCCTGCAGCAAACGCTCCTCAGGGTCCAGAGCAGGGGGCTTGCATTTCCAGCCCATAAACCACTGACAGTCAGGAAGTCGCCTTGTGCTAAATGTCACACCACATGTGCACACAAGTAACTTTCTGAAGGATAAGCCACAGCCTTCTAGCTAATCCTCAAAAGCCATCTCTGGCACCAGCCACGTGATAGAGAGCTGAAACACTGGTGGGTGAATTTCATGAGACTCACCACTGTTTCTACTTGAATAATGTAGTATAATGTAGAATAATGTAATCTGGAACTGTGAACTTCCAGATGTTCAAGCTGGTTTTAGAAAAGGCAGAGGAACCAGAGATCAAATTTCCAACATCTGCTGGATCATCAAAAAAGCAAGAGAGTTCCAGAAAAACATCTATTTCTGCTTTATTGACTATGCCAAAGCCTTTGACTGTGTGGATCACAATAAACTGTGGAAAATTCTGAAAGAGATGGGAATACCAGACCACCTAACCTGCCTTTTGAGAAACCTATATGCAGGTCAAGAAGCGACAGTTAGAACTGGACATGGAACAACAGACTGGTTCCAAACAGGAAAAGGAGTACGTCAAGGCTGTATATTGTCATCCTATTCATTTAACTTATATGCAGAGTACATCATGAGAAACGTTGGGCTGGAGGAAGCACAAGGTGGAATCAAGATTGCTGAGAGAAATATCAATAACCTCAGATACGCAGATGACACCACCCTTATGGCAGAAAGTGAAGAAGAACTAAAGAGCCTCTTGATGAAAGTGAAAGAGGAGAGTGAAAAAGTTGGCTTGAAGCTCAACATTCAGAAAACTAAGATCATGGCATCCGGTCCCATCACTTCACGGCAAACAGATGGAGAAACAGTGGAAACAGTGGCTGACTTTATTTTCCTGGGCTTCAAAATCACTGCATATGGTGATTGCAGCCATGAAATTAAAAGACGCTTGCTCCTTGGAAGGAAAGTTATAACCAACCTAGACAGCATGTTAAAAGCAGAGACATTACTTTGTCAGCAAAAGTCCCTCTAGTCAAGGCTATGGTTTTTCCAGTGGTCATGTATGGATGTGAGAGTTGGACTACAAAGAAAGCTGAGTGCCAAAGAATTGATACTTTTGAACTGTGGTGTTGGAGAAGACTCTTTAGAGTCCCTTGGACTGCAAGGACATCCAACCAGTCCATCCTAAAGGAGATCAGTCCTGGGTATTCATTGGAAGGATTAATGTTGAAGCTGAAACTCCAATACTTTGGCCACCTGATGCGAAGAGCTGACTCATTTGAAAAGACCCTGATGCTGGGAAAGAATGAGGGCAGGAAGGGAAGGGGACGACAGAGAATGAGATGGTTGGATGGTATCACCGACTCAATGGACATGGGTTTGGGTGGACTCCGGGAGTTGGTAATGGACAGGGAGGCCTGGCATGCTACGGTTCATGGGATCACAAAGAGTCAGACACAACTGAGCAACTGAACTGAACTGAACTGAACATCACTGTTTCCACTTGAATGTACTTTCAGCCCACTCACTGGCAAGTTTATCTTTGTTGCTGCCCATTTACTGAGAGCTTTCAGAATCAACAAGCTTTCACATGAAATTTCCTTACACCAGTGGCCTCAGAGGACCTTTTCAGCTATGATGTATCACTGGGTGCCAGGCACTGTCCAAGGTGCTAGAATTACAGTGATGAGCTGCGCTGAGGGCATCCAGGCTTCCTGGAGCCCCCAGTCTAGCCGCTGTATTCCACAGCCAGTCCGATCCACTCATTGACATCATCTTCCTTGTTCTGTAGGCTCTCAGGTCAGCCCTGCCCCTCGCTGAGTGTGTGTGTATGTGCTCGCTGAGCACATAATTAGGGGACCAGGTGTTTTCAAGAGTGAAATGGAACTAAAAGGTCTTCCCTGGTGTTCCAGTGGTAAAGAATCTGCCTGCTGGTGCAAGAGACACAGGTTCAATCCCCGATCCGGGAGGATTCCACACACTGTGAAGCACCTAAGCCCATGTGTCACAACTTCTGAGCCCACACATCCTAGAGCAACAAGAGAATCCACCACAATGAGAAGCTCTCCCACCTCAGGGGAGCAGTCTCCACTTGCCACAACTAGAGAAAGCCCGAGTGCAGCAACAAAAACCCAGTGCAACTAAAAAAATTAAGTGAATAAACAAATTATTAAAATGGAAATAATAGTATCTACCTCCATAGACTCCATCTGAATTAAGGTAACACACAGGACTGCCTGGTTTAGGCAAGGAGCTAAATAAATGGTATTTCCTGACTTCAATCACACTCTTATCTGCTCAGTTGCTAAATATGCCAAGGAACATTGCATACATGAGACAGAGTGGCCTTAAGAACCCCAGACTCTGTTCAGATTTATAGCTCTTCTCATGCAGTGTGGGAAGGCTTTTATAAAAGGTGGCTACGTCTTTCATGGCTGCCATGGACTGAACTGTGTCCCCTCAGATGCATCCATTGAAGCCTTAACGCCATCCCCATGATGTGTTTGTTAGGGGGCCTTTGGGAAAGAACTAGGCATAGATGAGGTCACAAGGGTGGGGCCCCATGAAAAGGATTAATGTTCTTTGTGGGGGTGGGGATGGGGCATGTCCTGAAGCCTGTGAGATCTTAGTTCCCTGACTAAGGATTGAACCTGCGGTGGAAGCACTAAGTCCTAACCACTGGACCACCAGCAAAGTCCCAAGGGACTGTGTGTGCTGGGTGCTCCGTTGCTCAGTCAAGTCTGACTCTTTGTGACCCCATAGGCTATAGCCCATGAGGCTCCTCTGTCCATGAGGATTTCCCTGCAAGGATACTGGAGTGGGTTGCCATTTCCTACCCCAGGGGGTCTTTCCAACCCAGGGACCGAACCTGCGTCTCCTGCGTCTGCTGCATTGGCAGGCGGGTTGTCTACCACTGCACCACCTGGGAAGCCCTTTATATTAATAAGAAGAGGAAGAGACAGCAAAGTGCTCTCTCAACCCTGTGAGGACATGGTGAAAAGGTGGCCATCTGCAGCCAGCAAGGGAATGCTCACCAGAACCCACCGGCCTGGCACCCAGACTTCAGACTCCCAGCCTCCGGAACTGAGAAGAAATAAATCTTTCTTGCTTCAGTCCCCCAGTCTATGGTACTTTGTTGCAGCAGCCCACCTGGATGAATCCAGTATCTCCTATGGGATAGATATTGGCTGAGGGACGCACTATGCTCTTTCCTATTGTAAACATTTAAGTTGCCTCTTTAAAATAAGTGTGACTGTCAAATAAAGTGATCTATGGAATGGAAACAGACTCTGACATAGAGAACAGACTTGTGGTGGCCACAGGTGAAGGGGAAGGTTTGATTGGGACTTTGGGACTAGCAAAGGCAACCTTATATATAGGAAGGGGAAAAAAAATAATGTCCTACTGTCTAACACTGAGAACTATTCAGTATCCTGTGATAAACCATGATGGAAAAGAATATTAAAAAGAGCATATATCTATATACACACACATGCATAGGCATAGCAGAATCACTTTGCTGTACAGCCAAAGTTAGCATGTAAATCAACTATACTTCAATAAAATAAATTTTAAAAAAGAACTACTCAAGAATGTGTTTTTTATCCTCCTCTACTTCTGACACTACAGGAAGCCCCAAGCTCCCTGGCCATCCTACATCCCTCAGGCTCTAATCCACATGCATTAAAACAGATACAAGTGTGAGTATCTCCCAACCCACCGCACTTCCTGTCCCCTCTCCCACATCGTTTATATTTTACTTGTTTTTCTGTCTGCCTTCACCAGGCTATATGGTCCACGAGGGCAAGGATTTGTATCTCTTTTGTTCAACTGGTGTGTATCCAGGGCCTGGATGTACAGTGCTGGCATGTAATGAGTACCAAAGACTATGCAGTAAATGGACGCATAAACGAATGACTGCAGGAATAAGTGATCGGTCAATCAGTCAGTTCAGTTGCTGAGTAGTGTCCAACTCTTCATGACCCTATGGACATCAGCATTCCAGGCCTCCCTGTCCATCACCAACTCCCGGAGCTTGCTCTAACTCATGTCCATCAAGACGGTGATGCCATCCAGCCATCTCATCCTCTGTCATCCCCTTCTCCTCCTGCCTTCAATCTTTCCCAGCATTAGGGTCTTTCCCAATGAGTCAGTTCTTTGCATCAGGTGGCCAAAATAAGTGGCTGTGTAAATCAATTATCTTGTGAACAATGCATGCATGAATGCTGAAATAAATAAATAGGTGCATGGGTTCACGAAAGAACCAGGAATGAACAGTGAAAATGAAAGTAGCTCAGTCGTGTCCAACTCTTTGCGACCCCATGAACTATAACCCACCAGTTTCCTCTGCCCATGGAATTCTCCAGGCATGAATACTGGAGTGTATTTCCAATCCTTTCTCCAGGGGATCTTCCCAACCCAAGGATTGAAGCTGGCTCTCCTGCACTGCAGGCAGATTCTTTACCATCTGAGCCACTAGGAATAAACAGATGCATGCATAAATCAATGCACCGGACGATGCCATGAATTTAAACCTGGGGTTTAAAGTCCACACTTCTTCAGTGGTCCAGTATTGGGCTTTTGTGGATAAAAGGTATCCGGATGAGTGGATAAACATGGCTCCCATCACGTGCACCAGAGCACGCCCATTTATCTTTCTATATTAGAGACTGGTGTTTTAAGATTTTAAATGAAAACTTAAAAACTGGTACTCATATTTTAAAAGTGTGAACCATCGCTGTCTGAGTTGAGTAAAACTGGAAAGAGAAAAAAATGTTATCAAACACAGGCATGAACACACAACCCAAGTTGGTGAGAAAGTATAAATCACACAACTCCTTCATGAACAATAAAATACAATATGATGGGATGAGCTATTCACAAAGCTATGCTCTCTCACCAGTTCCTAAGAGACAATAGGGGCATTAAAAATACAGATTTTTGACCTGAAGTCGTTTTGCATAACAGCAACCCCTGAAACCCCAGCCCATCTTTCTCTCTTATAGAACTTGCTCAAGAGGGCAAGCCTATGGAAGTACACAAGATTAAAAGATTCCATTTCACTTGGTCTGAACAAAGCAAAAAGTCTCAAGGGTAAAGGAAAGCATGCCCTTCTCCACAAACTTTTCAACATGTTCCTGACTTCCCTGGTAATCAGAAATGAAGTTAATTTTTATTGAATTTCCTGACAGCTAGCCTCATCGAGTTTTTAAATTTAACTGACTCTACTTATTACATTCATGTATCAGAATCTATTTTATCTGTTCTATCAGAAACATGTGGGTTGTAAGTTTCACTGCTGATGCTTGTCAATCAGACCTGCCAAGGAGTGGAAAGGACCCCATGTGCCAGAAAGAAATCTACAGAAAAGGACGTGCAATCAATCAGTTCCCTGACAGGAGAAAAGACAAACTTTCATGCGCACTATGTCTTCATGTCATGTTTCTTCCTTCACTCCAGGGCAATGATTTCATCCAACTAGAGGGGTTCCTGTTATCATATAAAATAAAAGAGGGTAGGAAAATAGTGAAGATGGGAGCTCTGAGTACATCTGCATGGGCAAATTTGAGAATGATAAGATGCTGGCCAGGCCAATGGGGTCTCTACTCACACAAGAAGAGAAGGGACCAGGCAGGACACACAGCAAGTGGGAAAAAAAAAGTGAAAGCATTAGTCAAGCAGTCATGTCCAACTCTTTGCAGTTCCATGGACTGTAGCCCACCAGGATCCTCTGTCCATGGAATTCTCCAGACAAGAATACTGGAGTGGGTAGCCATTCCCTTCTCCAGGGGATCTTCCCAACCCAGGGATCAAACCTGAGTGTCCTGCATTGTAGGCAGATTCTTTACCATCTGAGCCACCAGGGAAGGCCACACAATAGGCAGGGGAAGTGGCTTTGGAAAGCTCTGCCTCCCCTAGGGGAGGGGAGGTCAACCCAGGAAACACTACTTCCCTTCCTTGTTGCAATCTCTACCAAAATAAATAAATAAAAATGTGAACCATGTTACTCAAAAATGCTTTCATCTTATTAAAGAATGACCCTAAATTTACAGACTTTAACATTTTGTCTACTGATGACTTGATGGAAGGAAGGAGGGAAAGATGGAGGGAGGTAACAGTGAGGCAGAAAGCAGATGGGCCCCAGGTTGAGCAGATGGGCCCCAGGTTGAGCAGCTGGAATCTTATCCGCTGTGGACAGATACTTCAAGACTAAGATAAGATAAGAGCAGGAGCAGAGAGGAGCTGAGTGCTGCCCAGATAAAAGACCACACATTTCTCATCCTGGAGGTCAAGGACACCCAACTACACATGCACAGAGAGGTTCCCCGTGGGTCCAAGAAAGGAGGGGCGCCACCTCACTGTAGGTGGTGTCAACCTACCCATAGGCCTCTTCACTAGAAACCATCTTGGCTAAGAGATGTGTGTGCACACAGGGGAGGACTCTGAGATATACCAAAGATGGGCTCAGAGTCAGACAAAGCAAAATGATTGGCCAGAGGAAACCCAGAAGAAATGCCCCATATAAGTGATTCAGACTACAGTAAGTCCCCTACATATGAATGAGATCCCTTGTGAGAGAGCATTGGTAAGTCCAACAAAGTCAGTCTAGGTACCTAACTAATACAATCAGCTATATACCACTGCTTTTACACTTGCTCCTGGACATTCAGGACTTGAAATAAAGATGCTGTCCCACTGTACTCTATACAGTACTGCGGGCTTCCCAGGTGGAGCCAGCGGTAAAGAACTTGCCTGCCAGTGCAGGATACACAGAGATGTGGGTTCGATCCCTGGGTCGGGAAGATCCCGTGGAGGAGGGCATGGCAACCTACTCCAGTATTCTTGCCTGGAGAATCCCATGGACAGAGGAGCCTGGCAGGCTACAGTCCACAGTGTTGCACAGAGTCAGACACAACTGAAGTCATAACTTAGCACCCATGCATACAGTATTGTACAGTAAAGTACACAAAAGCACAACCACTTGTACAGGAGGCATGCACAGGACAACATACACCAGAAATGTTAACTAACTTAGGTGACTGGACATGTGAACACATGTTCACATCTTTGAAATTTCACAACTTGAAGGTTCATATGTCCGACTCTTTGCAACCCGTGGACTGTAGCCCACCAAGCTCCTCCGTCCATGGGATTCTCCAGGCAAGAATACTGGAGTGGATCGCCATTTCCTTCTCCAATGTAGGGGGCTTACTGTACCACAAAGGCACAATTCTCTCTCCCAGTCTGCTCATGTGTCTATCCACACATACTCTTTTTCCTTCTAATAAACACTTTACTTGTTTCACTTCTTTTCATCTCATTGTGGAGATTCATTTCTACACAGCCAGCAGCCCAGGGCCTTGTCACTGGCCACAGGCCCTCCTGGTCTAGTGGTTAGGATTCAGTACTCTCACTGCCATGGCCTGACTTCAATCTCCGGCTGGGAACAAAAACTCTGCTTCAAGACACTGCTGGCCAAGGCCACCCAGATCAATGAGCGGGGAGGGAGAGAGAGGGCAGTGGTCACGGAGGCAGATGAGAGAGGAGGAAAGAATGAGGTAAGTAAAAAGAATATCTTCCATTGACAGGGCCTTCCCCCCTTTACAGATGGTATTAGGATTCTCTCTAAACTCTAACTCCACTGAAGACTGATTTTGTGACCTCGGGGATATCTTTTCTCTTTGCTGGGCCTCTTTCCTCCCAGTATATGGAAGCATTGCACTAGATGTTCTCAAAAAAATTCTGTAGCTCAATCTTATTACAGAGAAAGGGGAAGTTTTACTTGTCCAGATTGATCTGAAAGTAGAAACAACATTTAACTGATTTTTTCCTAAAACCTCAGTCCTGGGACTTCCCTGGTGGTCCAGTGGCTAAGACTCTGTGCTTCCACTGCAGGGGACCTGGGTACCATCCTTGGTCAGGGATCTAGATCTCACATGTCAAAACTGAAAGTTCACATGCCACAACTAAGATCCAATCAAATAAATCAATAAATATATTTTTTAAAAAATCAGTCCTACTCACTTCAGGAAGGGTCCCTTTTCTCCAAAGAGCAAAAACCATTCCAGATGCTCCGGGTTAAGTGTGTAGTGGGTTTATCTCTGCTCCCCGCTCACCCAAAATCCTATGAACGTGAGCGAATGGAGTTTGAGAAGGAAAAGGAAGAAGGCCACCAGGTCAAAGAGAATGCAGGAGAGATGGCATCAGACGGATGATAACTGCCTGGGGAAGATAATACACTGATGAAGCACTAAGACAACTGGATTTCTGGAGCAGAGGAGTCAGCAGAGGAGCGAGAGGATGGGCCGGCTCATCCCAGAAAGACCCAGAGGCAGAAACAGCAGGTACCAAGGGAGGTGTGGGGTCAGGCAGGGGCCTGAGAACAGCAAAAATGATTCAAGATGTGTGCACTAATCCAGACCTCCCCGCTCCCTACCCACTCCCCTCTCCCTGCCCCAGGGACCCAGGCGACTGCCCTCCCCCACCCAGACACTCAGGAAGCAAGGAATTCACACAAGCTTGAGCACAGCTATTCGCTATTCGCTTCTCGAGGGAGTCCCGACCCAGGGCTTGAACCCAGGTCTCCTGCACTGCAGGCGGATTCTTTACCGTCTGAGCCATCAGGGAAGATGATGAAGGAAGCCAAGGCATTCGCACAGAGCCTCCTCTCAGCTCATTGATAGATGGTGAGACAAAACCATGAGAAAGGTCAGCACATTGTCAGCTACGGGTACTCCCTGAGATGCTAACGTAGAGAAAAGACATGTGGACATGGGGGTGGGGTGGCATGGGATGAATTGAGAGATTAGGACTGACATATATACAATGTCATGTGTCAAACAGATAGCTTTAGTGGGAAGCTGCTGTATAGCACAGGGAGCTCAGCTCAGTGCTCTGTGATGACCTAGAGGGGTGGAATTGGAGGGTGGGAGGGAGGTTCAAGAGGGACAGAATATATGTACACATAGAGCTAATTCACTTTGTTTAACAGTAGAAAGTGACACAACATTGTAAAATAATTATAATCCAATTTAAACAATGGGTATCCCTTTTCTCTCTTTTTCACCCAAAGCCATTCAGGGAATTGGATTTTCTTGAAGAGTAGCTTAGAGTAGACTCCCCTCTAGAATTTTCGATTCAAACTACTATTTCCTGTGTTCTAATGCTTTTGAACTGTGGTGTTGGAGAAGACTCTTGAGAGTCCCTTGGACTGCAAGGAGATCCAACCAGTCCATTCTGATGGAGATCAGCCCTGGGTGTTCTTTGGAAGGAATGATGCTAAAGCTGAAACTCCAGTACTTTGGCCACCTCACATGAAGAGTTGACTCATTGGAAAAGACTCTGATGCTGGGAGGGATTGGGGGCAGGAGGAGAAGGGGACGACAGAGGATGAGATGGCTGGATGGCATCACTGGCTCGATGGACGTGAGTCTAAGTGAACTCTGGGAGTTGGTGATGGACAGGGAGGCCTGGCGTGCTGCGATTCATGGGGTCGCGAACAGTCGGACACTGAGCGACTGAACTGAACTGAACTGAATGACTATCCTTAGGATCAATTCCAAACACTAGATTAGAAGCTATGTGAGAGTGGGAATTTGGTCTTTTGAGTACTAACATCCTCAAAAGCACGTAGCATAATTACCTGCATGTAGTTGTATAAAAACAGGAAGAATGAATCAAAGATTGGAGGGCAAAGTCAAGGATGGGAGATTATGGCTCATTCTATTTTTCGAAAGAAAAAAACATTATTTTTCAGCAAGATGGACAGATACATATGCACACATACACACACCAAGATCACCATACTCAACTTAGAAGACTGCTCATACACCTAACTCAACTCTTCAAGAAGACTTTTGCACACAAAATGTTTAACCAAACTATGATTAAACTCAGGAGGGACAAATATGACCTAGGGTATGAACTGGTCTATCCATCCATAGAACAATATTTATGGAGCATGTACTTTGGACTAGACATTGTGCTAGGTTTTGGGGGATTTGTCAGTCACCAGCAAGGGAGCCAACATAGTCTCTGAGGAGTTGGTATTTAAAGGACAAGCGATCCAGCTATGGAAGGAGCTGGGGAAAGAGTTTTCCAATTGGATGGAAGACTAAAATAGACAGACAGGAACTTTGTATTCATAAGGAACAGACAGAAGGCTAGTAAGCCTTGACCACTGTGAGGAATGAACAAATGGTTGAAGAAGTCTGGGAGATAAAAAGAGATCAGCTCCTGTAGTGAGTCACAGTAAGAAGTTCTAAATATGATTGCAAACCATGATTGCAATCTTCTTATGTTTATACTTTGACAGCTCTTTTCAATGAATGATTAGAGATGAGTGTGGAGGACAAGGGTTGCAGCAAGGAGTCCCAGTAGGAGGCTGGAGCACTAGCCAGGTAAGGACATAATGGCTTGGGGATGGATGGGGTCAAGGAGACAGGAGAGGTCAATGGACTGAGGATCTATGGATGTCTACTGGATGTCTACCGCCAGGCTCTGCTGTCCATGGGATTTTTCAGGCAAGAATACTGGAGTGGGGTGCCATTTCCTTCTACAAAACCACAATATAAGGAGTATCAAAATCTTTTTAATTTTTAAAAAAATTTCAGATTCTTTTCCATTATAGGTTATAACTAATATTGAGCAGAGGTCCCTGTGCTATACAGTAAGTCCTACCTGGTTATCATATATATAGTGTATATGTTAATCCAAAACTTCTAATTTATCCATCTCTCAAGATCTTATAACCATGGAAATCTCTCAATAACCCTTAGAAAGCCACGAAGAAACAGAAAGTGTCATTCACCCTGGGTGGTCCATTCAGATGGCATGTATCTACGTTCCATAAGTGAGTACACTGACGACTTTTCGCACTGGCTATGCCATCATTACAATTCTATTTTCTCTACAAATAAAACATCTTAGATCTCCCCCACCCAGCAAGCTCAGTGTCTGAAACACAAAGAATGCTTCATAGATACTAGTTGAACTGCATCTTAATAACTCTCCAGAGAATCAGATTATCTTGCTTTAGGAGTTTCTGAATTTGTTTTCAACAGGAAAAAAACAAAATTGCAAACCGGCAACCTTCCAAGAGTCAAAGATACGAAGACCTTTAATCCAGTATTTCCTTTCTGTCATCCACACTCTGCTGACACCTTCTCATTTCCATCTCCACTGGACGTGTCGTAAGTTTAATGTCTATCACATACATTTCTTTCATTTCAATAGTTTGTGTAAACTGCCTCGCAAGACACAATCAAATTTGCAGTGTCTGGTAAAGGCAACAGGAGAGACAGACAGTAAAAATCAGTGGTCCTGTCTCATTAGACTCACAAAGGCTTACATTTTTCTGAGCTGCTCCAAGCAACAAGGTTGTAAATATATTGATCAAAAGCAAAATGGAAATAAAACTTATGAAAGTATACCTGTACACTGATGACAAAAGAGAAATTGACCTTTAACAATTAATTATGTGGAGCATTTGAATAGTACAGAAAATTATATAACCAGCTTCATCTTTTTTTTCAAATAAAATGCTGCTTCTATTCTAAAGCAAAGGAATGGAGAGAAATAAAGCTATTCATTTTGAATGTCAAGCAAGAGAGGTAATGAAAAATGGTTCAAATGGCTTAAGAAACTATCATTGCCTTGAACTCTGACCGCTTTAGAATACAAAGGAAAATATTTTAATTTAGATATTTTTTCTGGTCCAATCACAAACATCCCCTCTTCCTTGGGAGGAACGACTGAATTAACTTCCACAGTATCCAATCTATGCTTCCCCACACATTTCAAGAACCAAGGTCATGATTTCTCAAAATCTAATTACCAAATGAATCTCTCCATTTCAGGCCAGCTTTGTTTTTTTAGCCACTGATGCCTGGAATCTTGGCTGAAAAAAAAAATCAATTTGAAAAGCAAATATTCTAACAGCCATCAGCAGAGTAAGAAAATCCACAGATAATTTCAATAAAGCACCTATTTTGCTACATATTAGGGCAAAGACCAAAAGAAGCTATAGGACCTCCTTTTCTAATACTCCCCCTTGAAGAGGAAAGATACCCCATTTTTTCTCCAGGGTGCTAGAAAAGTGTTTATTATTTGTTATGGTGCTAAGTTACAGAGATAACAGAATTGACTGACCTCAGAAGGTGCCATTCAGACTCCAAAGTAAATGTTTGGATCACTCTGGGAGAAAAGTCCCACATCAGTGATTTCCAGACAGACTAAACATCTCAGCATAAGACATGATTCCGCCATGGCAGCCTAGCTCACTTTATCTGCACTGCGATTAAGTTTCCTTTCCATTCTGTTGGATATTGGAGGGCAAAGAAGTCAAAAGCCCCAGTGTCAGAGTTCATTCTAAATTACCCTTCTCACCATCTCTGTAATCTTCAGTAGGGTCTTTCATCTCAATGAGCCTGAGTTTCCTCACCTGTAAAATGGGAGCCATTTATACACGGGTGTTATGGGAATGAATGAAACAAGACATGTTAAATGAATAACACATGAGAAGTATTCCATAGATTCCATAGGTGTTAGCCATTTTAATGAGCACTCATTTATTCATTCATTCTTCATCCAGTAAATCTTTACTGAGAACCCGTTAGCTGCCAGTTGCTACGTACAATGTATGGGAAATGACCAGACAGAGTCCCCAGGAACACGGGCCTCACAGTCTAGTGGAGAGGGATAGCCACTGAACAAATCAGTACACCAATAAATACAGAAATAAAATCTGTCATAACTGCTAGAAAAGAAAAAATGGTTCTGTAAGAAACTTACTGAAGGAATCTCACTCAGATTAGGGCTTTCGGGGGTGGGCGAAAGCTCTTTAAAAAAAATGACTTCAGAAGATTATCCTGGCATTTCACTGGCTAAGACTTTGTGTTCCCAAGGCATGGGGCCTGGGTTCAATCCCTGGTCAGGAAATTAGATCCCACATGCCGCAAGGAACACCCAGTGCAGCCAAATAAATAAATAAATACATTTTTTTAAAAAGAGTGACTTCTTTTTGGAGTATAATTGCTTTACAATGTGGTGTTAGTTTCTGCTGTGTCACAGCCTGAATCAGCTGATATATACACAAATATCTCCTTCCTCTTGGACCTCCCACCCACTCCCCATCCCACCCCTCTAGGTTGCCACAGAGCACTGAGCTGAGCTCTCTGTGCTATATAGCAGCTTCCCCCGGCCATCTAGTTCACACATGGTAGTGTAAATACGTCAACACTACGCTCTCAATTTGTCCCAAGAAAGTGACTTTAAGATGAAGCCTGAAGGATGGACATACATTATCAGAGGGAAGAGTCACGAAAGCTCATGTATAGCACTTTTTTTCTGAATGTAATTTATTACATTTTCACTAATACAAAAGAATATAGAAAAGTACAAAGAAAGTTAATATCACTCATGATCCATCACCAGGAGGCAAATGGGTATGCATTCTACCAAATGTTTTCTCTAGAAAATATATATTATATGACATGATATATACCCACGCACATGAAATCCTAGCCCTGTATATGAATGTGTGAATTAGAACTATCATTTTTACTAACCAATATGTCTTGAGCCCTTCCCCATGCCCTCAAGAATTCTCTAATGAATAAATATGCAAAAAATATATTTGCAAATCATCCGATTTTATTTCCATAGGAAAAATTCTCCAGCTGGGTTGTGGTATGAAACAGCAGGAATGTTGTAATGTCTCTCCTAAGAACTGCTAAACTGTCTTAGAAACTTTTGTTTGATTTTCCAAGCTCCACTCTCACCAAGAGTGTGGGAGCATCTTTTCGCTCTACTTCATGGTAGGTCCCTAAACCTCAGTACATTAGGGAAAAGCAGTACCACATCATTCTTATTCCTTCCGTTTAAATAAAGATGACAGTATTTTTCAGATTTTATTTTAAATTATTTTGTGAATTGCCTATTAATAGCCAGTCTTACTTCTGTATCAGTGTTACTGTGTGTCAGTGTTAGCCTACTTGTTAAAAGCTCAATGTATGTTGTCAGGTATTTTGAAAATATTGTTACAGGTCAGCAAGTTAGCAAAGACGCTTGCTCTTTGGAAGAAAAGCTATGACAAACCTAAACAGCATATTAAATAGCAGAGACGTTACTTTGCCAACAAAACTCTGTATAGTCAAAAGAGCTATGGTTTTTCCAGTAGTTACGTATGGATGTGAGAGTTGGACCATAAAGAGGCTAAGTACTGAAGAATTGATGCTTTCAAACTGTAGTGCTGGAGAAGACTCTTGAGAGTCCCTTGGACTGCAAGGAGATCCAACCAGTCCATCCTAAAGAAAATTAACCCTGAATATTCATTGCAAGGACTGATGCTAAAGCTGAAACTCCAAAACTTTGGCCACCTGATGTGAAGAGCTGACTCACTGGAAAAGACCCTGATGCTGGGAAAGATTGAAGGTAGGAGGAGAAGGGGGCAACGGAGGATGAGATGGCTGGATGGCATCACAACTCAATGGACATGAGTTTGAGTAAGCTCTGGGAGATAGTGAGGGACAGGGAAGCCTGGTGTGCTGCAGTCCATGGCGTCACAAGGAGTCGGACATGACTGAGCAACTGAACAACAACAAATTCACTTTTAAAATCTTGAATACAGTGTTTCAAATATATGTAATTTTTGGCTGTAAGTAATCAGAGCAATAAATGTTTGCAAAGTTGTTCTTTTATATTAAATACATACACATAACACACACACACTATGACTGGCTTTCTCTTTTAGTCTATTAAACTTCTCCTTCTTAAGCTTCTACTGCAGTATTTTATTTATTTTTATAGGGTGTTTTAATATCTTACAGTTCAGTTTCTTCAAAATTATTCTTCCTTCAAATATCTGCCTCATTACATATAGTCATATGTTTTACTAAATAAAATTCAAAATTACTTTGCCAAGTTATCCTTAAATAAAACACTGCTAGTTTGATTGAAAAAGTAAGATCACAGATTAATTTCAGAAAATTACACTGTATAATACCGTGCTCAGTTGCTCAGTCATGACTTACTCTTTGCAACTTTTTGAACTGTTGCTCACCAGGCTCCTCTATCCATGGGATTTTTCAGGCAAGAATGCTGGAGTGGATTGCCATTTCCTCCTCCAGGGGATATTCCCAACCCCGCATCTCCTGCATTGCCAGTGGATTCTTTACCACTGAGCCATCGGGGAAGCCCCTATATAGATCCTTCCATAATTTCACGTAAGTGGTCTTTTTTGTCTTCATTTACACTTTTTAGATTTTAGTTTTGTGAACCAGTTAGTTCAATTTTGTACATTTTTATTAAGTTATTCCTAGATTGTTTATATTTTTGTTATTTTTAAGTGGGATCTTTTTTCCATGTCATTTGCAAAGTAATTGTTGCTATTTTGGGGCAAAATGACAGATGTCTGAGTTTCTCTAATCCCCTAAAATGATATCACATTATATCTTCTCTTAATAATTATTTTCCTCTTGGGTAAATAAAAAAGAATACACACACATACATGTACATGCATTTCTGGAAGAAATTTAAATAGTACTAAACTATTTCATGTGAACAGGCAGGCTGAAGGAAAGTATCTTTGGTTTCCTATTTGTCACTAGTGCATATATATATATTAATTTGAGTAATATAATCTTATACATGTGTTACTATTATTATTTTTAACATGAGGGAAGTTTACCAAAGGAAAGTGAATTATTGAATTGTATTCTTTATACCTCTTTCTATTAAAGACATTAATAACAGCTTACAATCCTTTTTCATCCTTTCCAGTGGTTAATCTGATACTTTCTTGACTCATGGCATTAACTATGATATGATTGTTTTAAATATTTATCTCTTTGGCTGCACTGGGTCTCATTTGCAGCACCTTTATTTGTGGCATAAGAACTCTTAGTTGTAGCATGTGGGATCAAGTTCCCCGACCAGAGATGGAACCCAGGGCTCCTGCATTGGGAGTGTGGAGTCTTAGCCACTGGACCACCAGGGAAGTCCCAGTATAATATGATTCTTGATTGTCTTCAGCCTCTGCCCTGATAGAGGATGCTTACAGGCCCAGAACATCCCCAGGCATGCACAGAGTACCTGCTGAAATGCAGACACTTCAGGCAGAAGCCACAACTCTCAACCAGACAATGGCTGGGTAGGAAGGACCCGGTTGTTCAGGTACTACACCCTCTACAGTAAATCACTTATAAACATCGATAAACACACACAGTAATCTAAAACATCATTTTGACCAACCTCACAAGTGATGCTCGCAAAATAGTATTTTACGGCCCCGAAGCTTACAACAGCACTGCTACCTTATTGGGTCCACAACCTGGCATCCTACATTTTGTTTTACTTACATTTTGCCCTTCCATGTAACATAGTTACTGGACTCAGATAGACACAGTGTATAACTCTGAGAAAGGATCACCCTTTCTATTTCTTTAAATCAGATACACCTATTGGATTTAATCAAGGTTATTGATATAAATCAAGAAGTCAGCTTTACCCTTAGAAAACTAAAAATCGAGTTACCATATAATCCAGCAATCCTAGTTTGGGGCATATATCTGGAAAAGAGAAATACTCCAATTCAAAAAGATACATAAATCTCATAGCAGCACTGTTTACAAATAGCCAAGACATGGAAGCAATCTAAGTGTCCACTGACAGATGAATGGATAAAGAAAATTATATATGAAATACTACTCAGTCATAAAAAAAGAATGAAGTAATTCCATTTGCAACAACGTGGATCAACCTAGAGATCATCGTACTAAGTGAACTAAGTCAGAAAAAGAAGGACAAACATCACTTATATCTGGAGTCCAAAAAAATGATTTACTTACAAAAGAATTTACTTACAAAACAGAAACAGATTTACACATATAGAAAGCAAACTTATGGGGGAGGGAGGGAAATATTAAGAGTTTGGGATTAACCGATACACACCACTATATGTAAAATAGATAAGCAACAAGGACCTACAGTATAGCACAGGGAACTATTTCAATATCTTGTAATATCCTATGATGGAAAAAAATCTGAAAAAGAATGAATCACTTTGCTGTACACCTGAAACTAACACAGCATTATAAATCAATTCTACCTCAATTGAAATTAGTCACTTTTACTAACACATTTCTTAATATTATACCATTCTTGCAGATTTTTACAAACTTTTTGGCTTTATTGATGTATTATATTACTCCACTTGACATGTCAGTATTTTATTGAGGATTTTTACAGCTATTTTTATGAGTGAGATTTTTCTTTAAAATTTCTTTTACAATTTTTTTGATTTTCATTTGAGGATTATGTGGCCTCATAAGATTCACTGAAAGAGTTTTATTTTTGCCTATGACTTATTTATATTTCCTTTCCATTTATTTCTGTTAATGTACAATGGAAATGAACATTTCTTTTAAATTTACAGGAAAACATAATATAAAACACCTAGGCCCAACCTGTTTTTTTCAGAGTAGGAAGATTTAATAATACTTTGGGTTTGGGATTAGAAATTCATTTATTACAATTTGTGTTTTTGTTTTAAAAAATAGTTTACCTACAATAGCATTTACTGTTTCTGTAGTTTTCATTTCTGTAAACACTTTTCCTATCATATCTAGCTGTTTTAATTCTTGCTTTCCCCAATTTCATCCAATTCTGTTACCTTATCTCAACTTCCAGTTCTTACTTTAAAAAGTCTGCCTTTCTCAAATGCTAATGTGATGTCTTCTAACATTTACTTGTCCTGTGCATCAACATTTTCTTTCAAAACCACAAACACGCTGTTCATCCTTAACACCACACTCTTCATCTATTATGTACCCAAATCATTCTATTCTGTTACTGTTTCTCTTCAACTTTGATTAAAATTCCTATCCAGCCCAGGTACTATTTGGGTGACGGAAGCTTTCCTCTTTGCTTTTCAGAACCCCTAATTACATCTTTTTCATCTTCAATAAGAATATTATTTTTAACTTTTAAAAAATTTTGCAGTGGAGTATAGCCAATCAACAATTTTGTGATAGTTTTAGGTGGACAGCAAAAAGACTCAGCCATACATATACATGTATCCATGCTTGCATTAGTCGCTCAGTCTGGTCCAATTCTGTGACTGCATGGACTGTAGCTTGCCAGGCTCTTCTGTCCATGAAATTCTCCAGGACTGCACTCCCTTCTCCCTGGGATCTTCCAGATCCAGGGGTCAAACCCAGGTCTGCATTGCAGGCAGACTCTTTACTATCTGAGCCACCAGGGAAGCCCACACATGTATCCATTCTCCCCTAAAATCTTCTCCCATCCAGGTTGCCACCTAACATTGAGCAGAACTCCCTGCGCTATACAGTAGCCTTGCTATAAATAGCAGCGTATACATGTCCATCCCAAACTCCCTAAGTATCTCTACACTCATTCTCCACCCCCAGCATTTTTTATGTCCATGAGAATGTTTCTGTTTTGTTAAGTTCATGTCTATCTTTTTTTTTTTAGATTCTGCATTTAAGGGATGCAATATGATATTTCTCCTTTCTCTGTCTGACTTGCTTCACTCAACTTGACAACCTCTAGCTCCACCAATGTAGCTACAAACGGCATTATTTCATTCTTTTCCATGAGTAACATTCCACTGTAGATATGCCCCATGTCTTTATCCATTCCTCTGTTGATGGACATTTAGGCAGCTTCCTCATCTTGGCTATTGTAAATAGTGCTGCAATGTAGCCTTTGGTCTAACCCACTTTAAATGTTTTCAGTTCCATGTTTTGGGGGCATCTGATGTCCTTTGGAATAATTCCCTAATCCTGTAGTACTTTTTTTTTTTATAGTACTTTTTTGAGAAACGTTAATTTCCCAGCAATACGGCATACCATTGTCAGCTACTCCCTTCTCAAGAGCACCCAGGGCATCCTGTTCCCATAGACCTTCTGGGTTCAGCTTTCACCATGGCTGCTGGTACCTTTGTCCACCAGCGCACATGCTTCATTACTTCACTGACTACAATCTCAGGTTAATAGGAATGGAGGATTCCGGAGTTGGGGAGGCTAGGTAGGAGAAGGCTTCAAAAGTATCTGCTGTGCATCTATCATTAAAGATCGCAAATGTTTCCAGGCCATTTGTTAGAAATTATAAATGAGTTATGAAAATTCAGTCTCCTCCCATAGCATCCTGTACCCAGGAAGAAGCCAAGACGGCTGAGGGCGTCACCAAAGCTCTGTCCAGGAACACTTTCCTTGACAGCCCAGAAGGCTACAGATATTCTAAATTCTGGTTCCCATGCCTATTTTGGTAAGAATACCCCATTTCCTGGTAATGTTTTTTTTTTTTTTATGTTCAATTTCTGCATTACCATTGGATTCATTCATCCTGTATGAGAAAAAGAGTAACACATTTTTTTCAAAAATCTCTGCAGTTTGGCAACAAGACAGGAACATGATTAAATTGACATGTTATATTTATTAATCTAAACATTCTGCAGAGCCAAATAGGTTAAGTGTTTTTAAGTTCTGTAAAGGAATGAAAAGAGCTACAATAATTAGTAGTAACATATCTAAGCTCATTGAATTAGTATTAAGTTAACTGCATGGAATTAGCCCAATTAAAGGAAAAAGAAAAGTTAGGTAGAGCAGCACAATTCTCGATCAGAACCCCATCTAATTTGTGCTTGCCCTGGAAGAAACAGGGAATGGGAGCCAGGCTTCCAGTGTGAACTCAGGGGATCCTGCCGCCCAAGGTCACTCTAACCTGGGGGAGCATCTTTGAGAGGGAATGAAGAGAGGTGAGTGGGGTGGGGTAGGGAGGGGAGATTAAGTCTGACTTTCCAAGGACTGTGTTTCCAGGGTTCTGGCCTTCTGGCTTGAACAAAAGTTGCAAACTGATGACCCACAGACCAAATCCAGCATACCCAATGGTTTTGTCTGGTCTGTACAACATTTTTTCAATAAAAAAGTTTTTAAGTATTTAAGACTTGGAAGATTTCAGGGACTTCCCTGGCAATGCAATGGTTAAGACTCTCTACTTCCACTGTAGGGGGCACAGGTTCGATCCCTGGTTGGGGAACTAAGATCCTATATGCCACACAGCACAGCCAGAAGAAAAAAGAAAAAGAAGAATTGGAAGCTTTCACATAAAAATAGAGATTTCAGGGACTTCCCTTGTTGGTCCAGTGGTTAGGAATCTGCCCACCAGTGAAGAGGACACAGGTTCGATCCCTGGTTGGGGAAGATCCCACATGCCGCAGAACTACTAAGCCCGGGAGTCACAACCACCGAAGCCTGCACACTTGAGCCCATGCTCTGCAACAAAAGAAGCCACCACAATGAGCAACCTGCAAACCACAATGAAGCGTAGGCCCCTGCTCGCCGCAACTAGAGAAAAGCCCATGCAGCGCACCGAAGACTCAGCACAGCCAAAATAAACAAACAGAAGATGTCAGGCCTCCTTCGGATATGGGAAGTTCTGGCAGTGTTGGGCCTGCATTCCAGATCAGCTGTCACCTGGGGAAGGTGGATCCAGACTCTGCCGGGACACGGCGCCCTCCTCCACCTGGCTCCTCCCCATCAGTTTTGAGTCACTGGGTCACATGCCTGCCCGCATCACTCACTCTCATGATCTGCCTGGTCCCTGAGTGTGTGTGTTTTTCATTCCTGTTGCAGGGAAAGCAAGAGACCGTGATGTTGTGGATTATCAGGATAACAGCCACAGGTCTGTCAAGAAAAGGGTGAGCCTCCTCCCCCAGCCTCTGTGAGGCTGTGGGGTGGTACTTGTCCTCTGAAGGTCCTCTGTGCTCAGCTCTGCAGCCTGGGGCCTTGGACTCTGCCCCTCATAGAAGACTTTTTGTATGAGCCCTATCCTACTTCTGTCAAAACTCATTTCACCCTGAGATGCCAGCACAAAAACACTCTGGTCACAGGACACACCGCCTCAGGCTTACGTGTTGATTTGTTATACCAGCTACAGAATGGAGAGCATCCTTGGTGATCATCAAAGTCCAAGAGAGCTTTCTCCGTGACATGACACCCCACTCCCAATCGTCCTACAGATGCCTGCAGGTTCCCAACAAGAAAATCCATCATTAAGGAAATGAATACGAGGCTTAAGAGCAATCTCTCCAGAAATGCTAAAATACAGACTTCAAGAGAGGTGACATCTTGGTAGTGATAAAAGAAATGTCCCCATGTTGAAGAACAGAGAAATCATTCTTGCTTATCCATGAGTTCACTTGAATTGGACACTAATTAGCCTGTCAAACATGCATTGTCTATCTGCTTTAAATATTGAAGAAGAGGGCACACTGACCAGAAGTAAAGAATGACCATGTTAAAAATAAAGGCTAGGAGGGTGGAATGAATAGGGAGATTCCAGGAAGATGGTGAAGGACAGGAAGCCTGGAATGCTGCAGTCCATGGGGTTGCAAAGAGTCAGACACAACTTAACGATGGAACAGTATAGCTGATTCACTTTGCTGTACAGCAGAAACTAACACAGCAGTGTAAAGCAACTATACTCCAATGAAAAAAATAGCACGTTAATTAATTTGAAAATAAATAAAGACTAAATGCCTCCCTTCCTGGGACACCTGTGCTGGTCCTCCTTCAATGATAAGACTCCCTTCCCAGGTGTCAAGGCCAGGCTGACTTACTGTATACAGGCTAATCGGTTTGTTTTTTTAAACTTGAAAGAGATATCTCTCTGACTTGTTTGATGGTCTTTGTTCTGAGAAGACATAAAACTGCTGAAAACCCTGATTTGGGGGAGGGAGCAATTCCACAGAGCTATCTGAGGGGCTGTTTTCCAGGCTAGAGTCCTCAGTTTGTCTCAAATAAACCTATTTTCTATACCTACTATAGACTGTTTATTGATTACTTTCCTCAATATTATGAATCTTTCTAAGATTTTAAATGCAGGATGGAGGGGACAGTGGGGAGGAATGTGTAAAGGAAGAGGATGTATTTAGAACCCAAGCCTATATATAGACTGTACCTGTGTGCTTAGTCACTTAGTCTTGTCCAACTCTTTGCGACCCCATGGGCTGTAGCCCCACCAAGCTCCTCTGTCCATGGGATTTCCCAAGCAAGAATACTGGAGTGGGTTGCCATTTCCTCCTCCAGGGGATCTTCCCAACCCAGGGATCAAACCCACATCTCCTGTGTCTCCTGCACTGCAGGCAGATTCTTTACCCGCTGTGCCAGAGGGCAAGCCCCAAGCTTTCAGTCTAAACTCCTAAATTAAGAGGAGGGGAGTTCAGAAACGAGGCCCAGGGTGGAGGCAATGGAAAATTAAAGTCACAAAGGAAAAAAACGTTCATCTTCCAACGAGTCTATTTTGAGATCATTGCATGTCAGGCCCTGAGCCATACTCTGAGCTCCCTGAAGCTCTTGGATCTCTCTCTTCCTGGAGTTGTCTGGCTAGGACTCTGATATGGAACCAGCAATTCTGTCTTGTTCACCGTATACATAGAGGAGAAGTGGTGTGCAGGAGCCTGCAATCAAGCAACCACGTTTAGAGCTTCAAGGAAGGAGTGACAGGTACACACCGCCCCCTGAGCAACTTGACTATGGCCAGAAAACACTTTGGCCTTTAATCAGTGTAGCCTGTGAAGCCTACAGACATGTCTGAACATACAGAACTTGGTAAACAGTGGCTTTCCCCCACCTTTGGGTTTAAATTAATTGCCAAGTGAAAAGGAAGAGTTTCACATGAAGATGCAAAGTTTCTAAGTTCTCTTGGCAACCAGGGCTGAAAGACCTAAGCAGGACGTGGCTGGTGGTCCAAGTGGTTTAGAATCTGGCTGCCAACACAAGGGACACGGGTTCGATTCCTGGTCTGGGGAGATTCCACATCCACTAAGCCTGAGTGCCGCAACTACTGAGCCCACACGCCACGACAGAATGCACCACAGTGAGAAGCCTGCACACCACAACTAGAGAGTCGCCCCTGCTCACTGCAACTAGATAAAGCCCATGCAGCAACAAGGACCCAGCACAGCCAAAAATTAATTATTAAAAAACAAAAAGACCTAAACACAACCTAAACACAATCCACTTGCTGTGACCATCATGACCTGCGACCTGTAGCCAGGCCAGCCTGCTCCTAGACATGAAGGCCCCACCCACTCCTAGCACATCACCCTGGGCTCTGTTCTGCATTGTTATCGCCTGACCAGGTCTTGTGGCCATAAATGCCCACTCCCTTCCTAGCTGGCATTCACACAGCAGCCACAAGACTCTCATCCTTCCACTGAAGTTAACAGATGGACAGATATACTTCTCCACCCCCAACCCCCGCTACATACCCAGTCCCTACAACACTACTTCATGGAAAAGTAAAAATGGAATATTGTTTCTCAATGGATCATACCATACCAATCCTTTTTCTCTCACAGTCCTCATGTAGAAACTGCTTCTAGTTGGCACTGCTGCTGTTAGCTTTTATAGCTTATTTTTATAAAGTTAAGAGCAGATATCATGTTGGTTGTTCAAATCCATCTTTGGTTTCTCCTTGTGTTCTACCTGAAAACAATTCACGCTGAACTGATTCTGATTAGGTTGTACCACTGGGGATGAAAGCAGCTCCATGAGACTGAGGTCCAAGAGTAGCTGAAAAACAACCAAATAGCCATTTGCCTACAGCTGCTCAACATTATTTCATTATCACTCTTTTTCCAGCAATCTGTGCTATCTTAGATAGCACTCTGGCTTAATATTCAGCGTCATCTGTGGAGGTTGACTTAAGGGTGCTGACTTAGACAGAACAATGAACTCCAGAGCAGCAGGAAGTCTCAGGAATTAGCATGAGAAAAACCTTGAAAATGTAATTATTTTGGCTAACAAAACTCATACTGTCAGTCTTGGCTTCTGACTTAATACCATGTCATTACAAAATATAGGACTCTATTGAGGAAACAGTGATTTCAATTTTCAGCTGAAAGGAATGAGGTGCATGTAGAATATTACTGTTAATGATGAAATAAATTTAAATCGCACAAATATTGTACAACACAGCTTAATCAGATACATCTACAGACAACTACACTCTCCTACCCTTTCTGCCTAGTGAACGCTATTCTTTATCCAAGTCAAGGGAATAGCAGAATTAGATCTGGAATTGAGACGTAGCATAAAAACAAAAGATCTCAAATTGCCATAATTCACCTATTATTAGCAAAAGAAAAATACTGTCAAATTGGGTCAGAAAACAAAATATATCTCTGTGAAAACTGCAAAGGTTAAAAAAAATAAAGATTGAGCACAGGTCAGTCAATCAAGAAAGCAGGCGTTACAATAGGAATATGAGATAGTTAAATTCAAGATCAAAAGAACGAAACGAGGCAAAGACAAGTTATCAATACAAAGAGTGAAATGTACAGTGTCAACACAGTGATTATAAATGCTTAAGGGCTTACTCGCATAGCACTGGAATATTGAAAACACAATTATATACTGAAATATATAAAGCAAAAGTGGATAAACATAGAAATAAGGAGAAATTGGGCAGAACTCAGTAGAAACAAGAAATACTTAACATACTACATTTACTTCTGGCAGATTATGCACATGAAAAAAATGTAAGGAAGAAAAGAGCCACAGAGAATGTGGAGAATATAAGTAACAAAGTTTAGTTAAAGCTATCTCTACACACGAAGCTAAGTATTACAAGGACTATGCTTTTTCTTTTTAAAAAACTGATTTTTAATTGGAAGATAACTGCTGTACCATGTTGTGTGGTATACTTTTTCAAATGTGCCAAACCATTTAGGAAAAATGTTCACAAGAAATGTCGATAAATCCCTGAAGAAGAAATAAGAGAATAAACTTTTAGACCACAATCTAGTGATTCAGAAAGCAGCTCTTTTTGCCCTTTCCTGTTTGCTGATTTCTGTTCCCCTCTGACCTTAAAAGAACCTAATAATTGGAATGAGTTCACCAGGTAATTGACTTGTGATCTCCTGAATGAAAATCATGCTGTGCCTAACCTGCTGATTCTTTCCTAGATTAAAAGAAATCAGAATGAAGTATGAAGTAGTTAAAGAATGACCAGAGATCTAACCCCAGCAGCCACCTTATCAAACCTGCAAGAGATCACGTGGGCAAGATAACATCTAAAGAGAGAGCAAGCCAGTCTGCACCCAGTGAAGAAGCAAGTCAAACCCACCATCCTGCCTCCATGATTTCCTGAGATTTTTCCCACTATTTTTCCCCTTTTTAAAACTATCATACCAAAGCAGATAAGTTTGCAGTTGGTTTTAGCTGCTTTCACATGAAAGCAATGTTCCTTTTTGCCAATATTTGCCTCTCAAGGACTGGCTTTTGAGCAGTGAGCCGCTGAACTTGAGTTGGGTAACCATATTCTACTATTATAAAATAGGAAGAAAATAAAACCAACAAGCCAATTACTTAGAACTCTTCAAGCAAATCTTGGGTCATAGTGTAATCAAAGGCACTTGTAGACTGGCTAATAAATCATTTGGATGAGAACAGGATGTATGGAAGCCTACGGCAGACACCCCTGTGGAGCTCACTCCATAAGTCACTGAAGGAGGGACCATTGGGTTGGCTGGAAGACAGTCTCCTGCAGAGAAGTAGGGTAGAGTTTTTCTCTAACACTTCCTGTGTAATAAATACATCATCAATATTACCAAGCCCTTTGTTTTTCAAAACCTACTTAGCCTCAATGTAACTCAGTTATAAAGTAGATCTGAATCTCTGGGGAAAATGGTAGCTGATATGTATTTTCTTAAAAAAAAGAATCCTGTAGAAAGACCAGTAATAAAAAATGCTAAGCCTCCAGTTAACCTAATCTAGAAAACGTGAGCAGAAAAACTAAATGATGAAAATTAAAAATGAGAGAGAGTAAATAAACGCAGATGCTCAGGAAATTTAAAGGCTTATCATACTGTGTAAATTAAACCAAAGTTAATAAATTTGAAAAGCTGGAGCAAAGGGATGTTTCTAGGAAGCTGGAAAAATACAAAAATGGACTTGGGGAAAAAGATAAGATTAAAATGTAAAAATAAGTGTCTGATAAGTTATAAAACTTATTGAGAAACTGTTCCTAAGAAAAAGCATTTGTAATTAGAAGCAGAAGAGGAAGTGGAGCACCAATAATACGAGGCAACTCTCCAACCTGCAGTCTACCAAGACCTACAATGAAACACAAAACTCATCTTAATGGTGAAACGAGACCAGCATTTTTATCAGGAAGAAGGGCAGAATACTTCTATCACCAGCATTGATCACTAGAGATCTAGTGAAGCAAGGAAACAAAAATAAATAAGCAAGAGACATATTGGATTTGAAAAAAAACAAACATTATCCTCTGCAAAGTATTCATGTATTTTTAAAAGTCTAAGCTACTCCACAAATCTGAAATACTGTTTTTACATATTTTAAAATCTAAGAAAAAAAAAACCACAAAATATTAACATTTCTTCTATGATAGTCAATAAAAAAAAAGTGATTGTTAGGCTGCTTCTGGTTGTGTGTGTGGTACGTGTCTTTGTCTGTGTCAGTACCTATGTGTGTAAATATATACATGTACGTATGTGTGTGTGCTCAACATTTAGCAAAGAAAGGGTAGCAGGAGATGGAAATCAGACTCTTGGTGGTTTCAAATTTAAACTGTTTTACATGTTCAAGGAACACCATCACTATTTAATCTGTTCCCCAGCACATAGAAAGAACATTCTAGAAAAATACAATACAGAAATGTAGCAAAGATAGGACTTAAAAAATCAAATTAATTTTGGCAGGATTATATAAAAATGGAACCATTTGAGGACATGAATAGAGTGAAGAAACACACAGACCCATTTAACAAAAATCAAAACATCCCTAACTAAAAATTAAATCCTAACTAAACAAGATAAGGGCTTTCCTGGTGGCTCAGAGGTTAAAGTGTCTGCCTACAATGCAGGAGACCCAGGTTCGATCCCTGGGTCAAGAAGATCCCCTGGAGAAGGAAATGGTAACCCACTCCAGTATTCTTGCCTGGAGAATCCCATGGACGGAGAAGCCTGGTAGGCTACAGTCGATGGGGTCTCAGAATCGGATGGCTGAGCGACTTCACTTTCACTTTCAAGCAAGATAAAAGAAATAGGTAATCTTAAAGAAAACAAAGTGTTGATATTTACCGCTGATGACATTGCATGCATGGAAAGTCCAATCAAAGCTAATGAAAACACTGCTCCTTATCTTTTAATGTCTTTTAATAAACTATAATACAAATAATCTGAAAAAAAACATATATATATATATATACACACACACAATATAACCAAATCATTTTATTGTACACCCAAAACTAACACAATATTATAAAGAAACTATAGGCCAATAAGAAAACAAAAGTACAGGAACGGGATGATAAAGGCATTCAAGGAAGAAAATATCAACATAATTAAAACACAAAATCAGGGACCTTCTCTGGTGGTCTGGTGGTTAACAATCCACCTGCCAATGCAGACAGCATGGGTTCAATCCCTGGTCCAGAAAGATCCCATATGCCAGAGGGCAACTAAGCCTGTGCACAACTACTGAAGCCCCGTAGAGCCTGTGGTCGGTAACAAAAGAAGCCACCACAGTGAGCAGCCCACGCACCTGAGCTAGAGAGGAGCCCCCACTCACCACAGCTAGAGAAAGCCTGCATACAGCCACGAAGTCTTAGCACAGCCAAAACTAAATTAATTAATTTGTTGTTCAGCCGTGTCCGACTCTTCACAACACCATGGACTGCAGCACACCAGGCCCCTCTATCCCTCGCCATCTCCCAAAGTTTGCCCCCCAAGTTCACATCCCTTGCATCAGTGATGCAATCCAGCCATCTCATCCTCTGATGACCTCTTCCCCTTCTGCTCTTCTAATTTAATTTAAATTAACTAATTTAAAAACCCACAAAATCAAGGACTTTTTAATAAGAACACGTAAGTGGTTATAAATGCAGTGACAGAAAGAGTCCATTCATAATTTCCAGAGAAAACTACAACTTCAAAGACTAGATTAATGAAAAATTTGTCAGACCTCTATAAGAAAATGTTTACATTCTACTGAGGAATATAAATTGTCTGGTCAAAAAATGACAGATGTCAGTTCCTTTCTAAAGTAATCTGTTTGCTCCTACACTCAGCATTCCTCAGGGCAGGGACTGGGGTCAGCTTGACCTGCGGCCCCATCCCCTTCCTCTGAGGTGCCCACCAGCTGATGATGCCTCACATCCCGTTGGGGGTCCCTCCCCCAATCCTTGCTTCACCTGGATCCTCAGTGCCTGTCACATCCACAGTTACCTCAACAGTCACAAAGGTGAACCTCCCACCTCTGGGCTCCCAGTTCCTTCACTCCACCTTCACCTCCTGGGCTGGGCAGAATTACAGACTACCCAGAAGATTCTTGCTAATTCCAGGGACCATGAGGATACTGAGATACCATCTGTGAACACGTTGCCTTACATGGCAAAAGGGACTCTGCAGATGTGATTAAGGTTACTGACTCACTGACTGTCTTTATAATAGGGCGGTCACTCTGGATCATTCCAGCAGACTCCCTGTAATCCGGGGAACCCTTAAAAGTAGATGCAGGAGAGGAAGCCAGGCTGAAAAGTGAGAAGGCAGCACCATGCCAAGGCTGACTTTGAGGATGGAGACAGGAAGGTGGGAGATCCCAGGAAGCAATGGGGACCTCAGTTCTACCCCTCCCAGGAACTGGACTTTTCTTTTCTTTTCTTTTTTTTTTTTTTTAAAGTTAAAAATTCCTTAATTTTTTATTCCTGGTACCACTACCACAATTTACAGGGCAATATACCTGATGTAATGAAAAGAAAAAGAAAAAGACAAAGCTACAACAGATAAAAGACCTCAGGAATGTACATCTAATCAACACTACATTGCATTAATCAATAGCTGCACTTTTTGCAAACTGTGGCTATGACAGTCCTGAACAAGAAGGGTTTCCTGTTTAAGCTGCAGTAACTTTTCTGACTATGGATCATCGCTCCTTCTGTGGCAGATTTTTACAGTTCCTCTAACGCATTTGGGACGACTGTCTCAAAGTAACCTGCAGCTTTCCTGACAACTCCTCGCTCTCTCTCCTGCTAAGAACTGTAGCCCTTTTCTTCTGAGTTTTTAGAACCTTCTGCTACCATATCCACCACTTCCACCACCAGATCCATAACCACCACCATAGGGACTGCCCGAGCTTCTTCCACCAAAACTACCCCCTTTCATGGGTCCATAATGTGACTGCTGTTGTCCACTATAATTTCCAAAATCATTATAGTTTCCACCACCACCATAGTTATCTCCAAAATTTCCTCCTTCATTGTAACCATCATATCCTCCACCACCGCCACCATATCCACCACCTTGGTTTCCATATCCTCCTGGTCCACCACCACCGTAACCTCCTCTACTACTATAACCAGGACCACTGCCATAGTTGCCACCATCACCTCCAAATCCATTATATCCACCATCACCTCCTCCATAACTCCCTCTGCTGCCACCACCTCCACCACCATAGCCTCCTCTTCCACCAAAGTTTCCACCACAGCCAAAGTTACCTCCACCACCTCCAAAGTTTCCTCCACGACCCATAAAGTTGCCAGATCCACCTCCACGACCTCTTTGTGATCCAGCAGATTGCATCTCTTGTTTAGGAAGGGCCTTTTTCACTTCACAATTATGCCCATTAATAGTGTGGTATTTCTGAACAACAATTTTGTCAACTGTATCATGATCATCAAAAGTTACAAAAGCAAATCCTCTCTTTTTCCCACTCTGCCTGTCTTCCATAACTTCTATGGTTTCAATCTTGCCGTACTTTTCAAAGTAGTCTCTCAAATTATACTCTTCTGTATCTTCTTTAATACCACCAACAAAAATTTTCTTCACTGTTAGATGGGCACCAGGCTTTACAGAATCCTCTCTAGAAACAGCTCTCTTTGGTTCCACTACACGCCCATCAATCTTGTGCGGTCGAGCACACATTGCTGCATCCACTTCTTCGACACAAGAGTAAGTCACAAAACCAAAGCCCCTGGAACGTTTTGTTTGGGGATCTCTCATCACCACACAATCTGTAAGTGTGCCCCATTTCTCAAAATGTTCTCTTAAGCTATCATCTGTAGTTTCAAAGCTCAGACCACCAATAAACAGCTTTCTCAACTGCTCTGGTTCCTTGGGATCATGACCCTCCATTTTGAGACCGGACTCGCCTCTTCCAACTCGAGTTCAATATCTGGACTTTTCTAACAGCCTGATTGAGTCTGGAAGCAGATGGTTCCCCAAAGCCTGCAGTCGAAAGCTCAGCCTTGTGAGACCCTGGGCAGAAAACCTAGCTGGTTTCTCACCAGGACTTCTGATGCAGAGAAACTGAGAGTAACACACTGAAGAAATCCACTCTGCCATTCATTCCCACTCAGTCTTTATAAGAAAGTGCACCAGACCTCAAATGCCCACACTCTCACCATCAAGTCCTGTCCGAAGTTCTCCCCCTCCACCAGCACCCCTCTTCTGCCCTAATGGAGGTAATTCTCTCCATCTTGGTGGTGTTTCCACAAAAAGCACCTCTGTGCTATCAATGAGCATAATTCCTGGCTGTAGAGTTTCAGCAGCCCTCTCGGAGTCTCTGTGTATTGCAAAGGTTCTTTTAAAAAATCATTCTTCTGCTTCAAGTTACCGGGGTGGCTTTGCTCATCGGTATCAAACAGCCCAACTCACACAATCATGTCCTACTATTCTGCATCTTCAAAAAAATCCCTTTTCCATTTTAAACCCCTCGTTCAACCCTCTTCATCAAACCTAAGAATCGTCTCTGGAAGTTGGCTCTGTTTCCTTCAGCTCAGTCCTCCAGATTTCCCAGTTTGTTTTCTTTTTGAATAGTTTCTTTACTGATTTGACTGTGATTTGATTGTTTCTTTATTGATTTTTAATAGTTTCTTTATTGATGTGCCAGGTCTTAGCTGTGGCACGTGGGACCTTCCATCTTCACTGTGGCAGGCAGCATCTTTAGATGCAGCAAGCAGGATCTATAGTTGCCACATACGGGATCTAGTTCTCCGACCAGGGATTGATCCTGGGCCCCCTGCATTAGGAGAGTGGCTCTCAGCCACTGGACCACTTGGGAAGTCCCTCCAGTATGGCTTCTGTCTCCACCTCATCTGCCAAGATCACCTGTCATCTCGTCTCTGAATCATTGGAACAGGATCTATCTCGTCTGGACTTTGAACCACATTTGGTAGAATCAGCCCTTCTCCCAGCACGGAAGCATCCTTCTTTCTGGGGTACCACCAATTCTAGATATTCCTTTTACCTCTCTCTCTGGCCACTTTTCAACCTCTTTGCCTGGATAATGCTTTGCCAAATGAATATTAAATGCTGGCATCGCTCAAGGCATCGCCCTTTAAGTTTCTCTCTACTGTCTCCCGAGAAGAGCACATCCATCTCCTGAATCTAAGCACCATTCACAAGTTGTCCCTTCCTGAACATATACACCCAAGTCTAACAATTCCTTGAAACCCTGGATTTGTAAGTCCTGTGCCTACTTGACAGAGTCACTCAAAGGTTATCCAAGTTTATCAAAAGTTCAAAAATCGAGCTCATATATTGATCCTTAACTCTCCACTTTTCCCATCTCCATCAGTGGCACCTTCACAGAGATAGTTGCTCAAACCAGAAACAGTTGAGTCATTTTTCATGGCTTCCACTCCCTCACCAGTCAACCCTTTGAAAACTTGACAATTGGAGATACTCACTTGCTAAGTATCTCCCGAACCCATCCACTTCTCTCCAGATCCAGTCACCACCCTGGTCAGACTCACTCTCATCGGTTTTGTGGACCATGGCAAAGAGGTACCATTGGTTTTGTTCCTTCCTCCCCTCCAATTCATGCTTATCAGTTGTCAGTGTGAACTGAGAAACATAAGACCATCTCATTTCCTGTTTATTAAAACCCTTCACTGGCTTCCTAGCATACTGTGAATATAATCTAAAGTCCTTAGTCCAGTGGGCCTATGGGCACTGAACTCTAGGTTAGCTTCCCAGTGGCTTTTCCAAGGTCAAAGTCTTTCTCAGTTATCACCCATTTTACTAGCAAAGCACTGATCAGCCCAGGCAGTGTTCAGTCCCTCTCATGATCCTCTTCCTTTACCCAAGGTCAGAGCTCTACTTTCATTCTACAATGCCTTTCTCCTGCTATTCATTTAACTGACACCTTCACATCTTCCATGATTCAGCTTAAACTTAACAGGAGGCTGCTCCAGAAAAGTCTACCTCAAGCTCCTCCATCACCTGTTATTCTCCACCAGATTGCCTTTTCATTTCCTTCTATTTGTAATCACGGGCGCCCCCGTTTTTCCTCAGACTCCTCTACTACTCTAAGAGTTCCAAGAAACTGAAGATTTTTCCTAGAACACTCAAGATGCATAATGGCTGTTTATTGTCAAACTATTCAAGATGTAAACAAGGGTGTTAATGGTGCTGGAATGATTCACCTAAGGGCATTTGTTATGTAAAGCTTAGCACATACATACAGAAGATGAGCATGCAGCCATTAAGAGAGTGATTTAGTTCCTGGTTCTATAAGAACATGGCAGAATCCAGAATATATTGCTGAGTGAAAACAGCAGGTTGCAAAACAGCAAATATGACATGATCCTTCCAGGCACCACTTGGGAGAATCGTTAAGCAACATGATAAATAAATAAGTCCCTGCCACCTCTCCAGGTTGTTTGCACACGGATACAGCAAGCAGGACTAATCCACCCCTGCAGCTATCTGGACGGATGAATGTTCTAGGTCTGCTTCCACCCTCCGGAGCTCTAGTTGCATCACTAGAAGACCATTTTATCAATACTCTATCAGATGACTTCAAGCATTTCTGTTCAACAGGTGCATTTGCAATAGCTGTCAAGGACTTAATTTTTGTTTCTAAGCACAGGCATGTGTGTGCTTGGGTGTGTGTCTGTCTGTCCATATGACTGTCGGAAAGTCCCCTCAAGCGTAAGCAGTATTTTCTTCAGGTGGTGGGATTTCAGATACTATTTGTTTTTGTTTTTGTTTTGTTTTGTTTTTTGCTTTAGGCCTGTCTGCACTGTCTGAATTCCTTACAATGACTCTGTATTCCTTTTCCGATTAGAAATCAGAGTCCCTTTTCTTTGGAAACAAAGACACTGACCGAGAGATGGTTTGAATTCAGTGTCAGTTCAGGCAAGCTGCTGACCACTGAGAAGCATCAGTTGGTCACTACAAACCAGATGACTCAGAACAATTTGCTTGGTCTGACTTTCTCTCTCCTCTACAAAAGACCACTGGCAAAGGATAGGATGGTAAAGGAAAGTCAGGACAGGAATCTGCACTGACCGTGATCACCTCTTGCCTCCCTACCTCGTACAAGAAAACCTGCCAAGCAGGAACCCAAGGCCAGACTCTTTTTCAAGAAAAACCTCAACACTTCAGAATGTATTTTCTAGAGCCCTTGCCCTCTTTTTTGGTTTTGTGGTTTACTCACTAAGCCGTGTCTGACTCTTGTGACCCCATAGACTGTAACCCACCAGGCTCCTCTGTCCATGGGATTTCCCAAGCAGCAATACTGGAGTGGACTGCCATTTCCTCCTCCAGAGGATGTTCCTGACCCAGGGCTTGAACCCTGGTCTCCAGGGATGTAGGTGGTCTCCTGCACTGCAGGTGGCTTCTTTAGCGACTAAGTCACCAGAATGCAAAAAAGTATCAGCCAGAATATAAATATCTGTACACATGAGACTACAAATATAAACATCACCCTTTTACAATGTGTTGGAATATCTGTCATTTATAAACCACACAAAGAAGCAAGAACACAGGGAGGTACCAGCTCCATTTTCCAGATAGAAAAACTGAGTCCCTTACTATGTCAGGGAGCTACCCAATGCTCCCCTCTTAGATACAGTGGGACTAAGTGATTGCAAAAGGCATTCACGATCTTCCAACCTGCTTGCATCATCAGAGAAAAACTAAATATTAATTACAGGAAAACAGGCCCAAAATAAAACACACAGAAACAGGAAAAGTCCACATAAAAGAGAAGCAAATTCTATCTCTGAGCCACAAAAGGATGATAAAAATGATGAATACCACAATTAAGATGAAAGGGGAGAAAGATCTATTTTCTAATCATCAGTCTTCCCAAGTCTAGGAGAAAGGTTTACTTCTAAGACACGTCATGGGCTCCTTGTGAAAACATCCTAAGATGATTTGTTCTGTAGCCTCTGTCTCTTCACTCATATGAGGCCTTTCATTACAGCATTTGCCAAAACACATGCATGCGATGTTCTCATGCGAGAATGAAGACGTCTAAAATACTGAGACCATTTAATCAGAGACAAAAAAAATCTGAAAAATAATCACAAACAGGAACATAAATAGGTACCATAATTGCCTATTCAAATAATGAGTCAGCTTTTATTACAGTCATCCAATTTGATCCAAGAATAGCACTTGGCTAATTAGACAGGAGTCAATTTAATAACTAGCTGACATTAATAAGAAGAGAAATGGATTACATGAAAAAGTGTTTACAACTGGAAAAGAATGGTTAAAAACTGGTACAACATTGTATGAAATTGGAGGGATCATATGTTCATTTCTTATCAATATGCAAGGGCTACAGTGAAAATTCCTGGCAGTAAAAACTTCATGGCACCTTAATATATTCATGCATTCATTCAACAAATGCGTATTTATTAAAGACCTACTAAGTGTCAGACATTGTTAGGTTTTTCTAATGTTTTCTTTCTACAGGAGACAAGGAACTGAATGCTTTAGCAGTCAGTGACCGTAAGGGAAAGTCACTCTGTAGTGTCCAACTCTCTGCGACCCCATGGACTATACAGTTCATAGAATTCTCCTGGCCAGAATACTGGAATGGGTTGCCATTCCCTTTTCCAGGGGATCTTCCCAACCCAGGGATTGAACCCAGGTCTCCCACACTGCAGGCAGATTCTTTACCAGCTGAGCCACCAGGAAAGCTCAAAGACCGAATACTTCTTGGTAATCAGTCTTCACTGGGAAGACCAGAAGCAAAGTAACAAATTCACAGAGGAAGAAATTAACAAACTCAGGCACTGTGTTGAAGAGCTTGGGAAAATCAAGCTGGGTTTTGATCAACCAAGCGTCTTCTATCTAGGAAGCCTCAGAATGTTCTGGCTCCATTCTCAGTTTAAGAAGTGAAGGAAGTGAGAGAGGCAATTCCTAGGCAGGTTGATAAGAAGTCCAGGGTTCCCGAGGAGGAGAGAGGGGTCTGGGGCTTCTGAGGAGGAGAAAGGGGTCTGGAATTCTCAAGGAGAAGGAAAGAACAAACATCTTTTTTAATCTCTACATTCCTTAGTCTTAGTCACATAAAACCTTTTTTTCTTTAAGCCCAGAACTGATGATTACACAACTCAGTTTAAACTCTGTACTCGGGTTTACATAACAATAATGTATCCTGCTTGAGGACAGTTTCTCCTTCGTGAAAACCTTGTGACTAATCTTGGTATCTTAGAATGTATATTATGGGAGTGGGTCTGGTAGGATATTTCTGTTGATAAATTCTAATCCTGTTATCCTAAAATGTAAAATGTGGGAGTGGGTCTGGTAAAATTTTCACAAACTTGGGACATTCTTTTGATTTATTGTATCTAAGATCATGGCATCTGGTCCCATCACTTCATGGCAAATAGATGGGGAAACAGTGGAAACAGTGTCAGACTTTATTTTGGGGGAGCTCCAAAATCACAGCAGATGGTGATTGCAGCCATGAAATTAAAAGACGCTTACTCCTTGGAAGGAAAGTTATGACCAACCCAGATAGCATATTGAAAAGCAGAGACATTACTTTGCCAACAAAGTCCATCTAGTCAAGGCTATGGTTTTTCCAGTGGTCATGTATGGATGTGAGAGTTGGACTGTGAAGAAAACTGAGCACCGAAGAATTGATGCTTTTGAACGTGGTGTCAGAGAAGACTCCTGAGAGTCCCTTGGACTACCAGGAGATCCAACCAGTCCATTCTAAAGGAGATCAGTCCTGGGTGTTCTTTGGAAGGAATGATGCTAAAGCTGAAACTCCAGTACTTTGGCCACCTCATGCGAAGAGTTGACTCACTGGAAAAGACTCTGATGCTGGGAGGGATTGGGGGCAGGAGGAGAAGGGGACGACACAGGATGAGATGGTTAGATGGCATCACTCACTCGATGGACATGAGTCTGAGTGAACTCCAGGAGTTGGTGATGGACAGGGAGGCCTGGCGTGCTGCAATTCATGGGGTTGCAAAGAGTCAGACACGACTGAACTGAACTGAATAACTAATTAACAAGTATATAGCTCCCTGGCTAACACTAGTTGGGGGGGGGGGGCACTCTCCGTCCCCCTTCTGATGTCTAGTTCAGAAGCTTTCTCTGTGCCTTTTCATACTTTAGTAAAACTCTACTACACAAAAGCTCTTGAGGGATCAAGCCTGGTCCCTCTTCCCAAAGCTAAATCTTCTTTGGAGATCAAGAATCTGACACCATTCATCATAAGCTATCAGAGGCTACATTTCACCCAACAGGAAGAATCGACTAAATCAAGACAAAAAGTGAAGATAAGAAGACACGTATGTTTATGGATTTTTCCAAGATGGCTTATTGGCTTGAACCCGCCATGTTGGAAATATGGTCTTTAATACTTGAAGGCTATATTGATAAATGTATGCATTTAAGTACACACTCTGCACCTGGGTTCATGAGACGTAGGGCCGAATGTGTCACTCTCATTCCTTAGGAGCCTCTGGAATTTATTTAACAATCTGTCCTCACCCTTCCTCTGTCCACTGCATATAGTTCCTACCTTGCTGAAGAAAGCCTTCACATGGAATGAAAACACAGGTTCATGTCATCAAATACACGAGTGCTTTCTTGTAATATAAAGTGTTTAAAGACAAGGAAATTTGTCTTATTCTTCTTCATATCACCCCATCCCAGAGTGCCAAATAGCACACTTCACTCGTACAGGCTGACTTATCAAGAACAAGAGCTAGAAAAGAGAGCCGACCTCCAGGTTCAACTTTCCATAAAAAATAATTGGGTAAATAAAATATGCTGAGTCTTCCATTTCAAGATGGTGCAGTAGAAGGACGTGCATACATCTCCTCCTACAAGAGCACCAAAATGGAAACTAGCTGTTGAACCATCATCGACAAGAGGACACTGCCACCCACCAAAAATAGATACCCCTCGTCCAAAGACAAAGAAGAAGCTGCAGTGAGATGGTAGGAGGGGCACAATCATGATAAAATCAAATCCCATACCCACCAGGTGGGTGGCCCACAAACTGGAGAACAATAATACCAAAGAAGTTCTCCCACTGTTGTGAAGGTTCTGAACCCCATGTCAGGCTTCCCAATCTCGGGATCCGACAAAGCACTGGGAATCCTTTGGTCCAGAGAATCAGGTCTTGAAGGCCAGTGGGATTTGATCACAAGACTTCCACAGGACTAAGGGAAACAGAGACTCCCGTCTTGGAGGGCACCAGCAAAGTCTTGAGTGCACCAAGACCCAGAGGAAAGGAGCAGTGACCCCACAAGAAACAGAACCCAAACTACCTTCTAGTGTTGGAGGGTCTCCTGTGTAGGCAGTTGGCAAGGGCTCGCCACAGGAATGGGGTAACTGACAGCAGCTGTCTGGGAAGGTCCCCTTTGGCATAAACCGCTCTTGGAGTTTGCCATTAACCCTACCATAGAGTCCACAGACCCCAGGCCCTGGTGGCCTCAGGCCAAAAAAACTACCAGGGAAGGTACCCCACACATCAGCAAATAATTGGGTTAAAGCTTTACTGAGCAAGGTCCTGTCCACCAGAGCAAGACCCAGTTTTTCCCACCACCTGGCCCTCCCATCAGGAAGCTTACATAAAACTCTTAGCCTCCTCCATCAGAGGGCAGACAGAAGAAGAAAGAAGAACAACAATCCCACAACAACTAAAACAAAAACCACATTACAGAAAGTTAATCAGCATGGAAAAGCAGAAAGTCATGTCCCATATGAAGGGACAAGATAAAACCCCAGAAAAACAACTAAATGAGGTGGAGATAGGCAATCTTCCAGAAAAAGAATTCAGAATAATGATAGTGAAGATGATTCCGAATCTCAGAAAAAGAATGGAGGCAAAGACTGAGAAGATGCAAGAAATGTTTACCGCAGACCTAGAAGAACTAAAGGACAAACAGAGAGAGATAAATAATACACCAGAAGGGATCTATAGCAGAACAATTGAGGCAGAAGCACAGATAAATGACCTGGAGGACAGAACGGTGGAAATCACGACCTCAGAATAGAATGTAGGGGGAAAAAAAGAAAAAGAATGAAAAGAAATGAAGACAGCCTAAGACACCTCTGGGACAACATTCAATGCACTAACATTTGTAATACAGCAGTCTCCAAAGAAGAGAGAGAGAAAGGATCTGAGAAAATATTTGAAAAGATAATAGCTGAAAACTTCCTGAACATGAGAAAGGAAATTAAATCAATCAAGAAAAGTGCAGAGAGTCCCAGGAAGGATAAACCCAAGTAGGAAAACACTGAGACACACAGTAATCAAACCAACAAAAATTAAAAAGACAGAGATAAAATATTAAATGCAACAAGGGAAAAACAACAAAGAACATACAAGGGAATTCCCATCAGCCTATCAGCTGATTTCTCACCAGAAACTCTACAAGCCAGAAGCGAATGGCATGACATACTTAAACTGATGAAAGGGATGAAACTACGACCAAGAATTCTCTACCTAGCAAGACTTTCCTTCAGATTTCATGGAGAAATAAATGCTAAAGGAACTCCTTTTAGGCAGAAAACAAGAGAAGGAAAGCCCTACCCACAGAAAATAAACCCAAAACAATTAAGAAAATAGTAATAAGATCATCTATATCAATAATTACATTAAATGTAAATGGATTAAATGCACAAACCAAAATACAGACTTGCGGAGCAGGAAGAAACATGCACTTCCACTTCCCACATCACTCTGCCTGACCTTCCAGACTGTATGCAATTATTTTACATTGTTAGGTTAATCACATTCCCACGATGACTCGTGATTGTAATTATCAAGTACAGTAGAAAAGTTTTTGTATACAGATATATAAAGAATATGTATAATATATATATTTTAGAAAACTATCAAATTTTTGCCTAACTAAAAAATTTATGACATTTCAATTCCATTTGTTTGACTTAGTATGAATAGAATGCTATATTTCTAATTCAAAAAAAAAAAAATATGCAACAGGCAACAAAAGTTTACTGTATAGCATAGAGAACTATAGTCAGAATCTTGTAATAACCTGTAATGGAAAATAATTTCAAAAATAATATATGTGTATATGTATAAGTGAATCACACACATGAAAAAAATTCTACTTTTTGAAATTTAGTAATTTTTAATCTTTTTGCCAGTTTTTCTAAATATCCTATGGATATCTAATTAAAATGTAGGAGATACAGAATTTTAAACATATTTTGTGTAGGATTAATATAAATTAAATATAAATCTATTTAAATTATTAATAATATTATTAAAGATGCCCCATTCTTTTTTCTGCACTTGATAAAATATTCTCAGTTCAGTTCAGTCGCTCAGTCGTGTCCAGCTCTTTGCGACCCCATGAATCACAGCACGCCAGGCTTCCCTGTCCACCACCAACTCCTGGAGTTCACTCAAACTCACGTCCATCGAGTCCGTGATGCCATCCAGCCATCTCATCCTCTGTCGTCCCCTTCTCCTCCTGCCCCCAATCCCTCCCAGCATTGGAGTCTTTTCCAATGAGTCAACTCTTCCCATGAGGTGGCCAAAGGACTGGAGTTTCAGCTTTAGCATCATTCCTTCCAAAGAAATCCCAGGGCTGATCTCCTTCAGAATGGACTGGTTGCATCTCCTTGCAGTCCAAGGGACTCTCAAGAGTCTTCTCCAACACCACAGTTCAAAAGCATCGATTCTTCGGCACTCAGCCTTCTTCACAGTCCAACTCTTACATCCATACATGACTACTGGAGAAACCATAGCCTTGACTAGACCTTAGTCGGCAAAGTAATGTCCATACATAAAATAGATAGCCAATGGGAATTTGCTGTATGGCTCAGGAAATTCAAACAGGGGCTCTATATCAACCTAGAGGGGTGGGAGGGGAGGGAGTTTCAAAAGGGAGGGGGGATATATGTATACCTATGCTGATTCATGTTGAGGTTTGACAGAAAACAGCAAAATTCTGTAAAGCAATTATCCTTCAATTAAAACAAAAAAAAACTAGAGCAAAAGACAAAATTCAATTAAGTAACTCAATTTTTAAATAAATCTGAAGAGTCAAGACAGCTCTGAACTGTCTTACACATAGCCAGGTGATTGCAGCCTCTCTGGTCTGTCCTCTACTCTTCTCTCTTCCCTCTCCTCCCCTCTTCCCTTCCTCTGTCTCTCCAGCCCTCATCCCTCCTAAACCCTTTCTAACCCTGCTCCAAGAAGGGACTGAAATTAACCACACCTAAGATGGCATGTTCTGGGTCTGATTCTGATCTATACATGCCACAGTAAAAGCAGTCCATGGTCAAAACCATTTGGGAAACACCGGGCTCAACACTGGAGAGGATTCTCTCCCGGTGGGATTTCTTAGAATCTTCAGCCTAACATCATGTGCTGTAAGCTTGCATTTCTCAAAAGCATTTGACCACAGAGGACTTCATTTCATGGCGAAGCTCACTGGGATGGTTTTCTCAGAAATATATCCACAAATACAAAGGAGACAGAGAATGACTGAAGAAACTAGAAGGCTGACCGTCTGAGAGTTTTGAATTTTAACAAGTGAAAATGACCAAGCAAAATGGAATCTGCATCATCAAAATATAGGCCAACGGAGACCAACAGGGATCTAATTTCCAAAATATACCAAAAGCCCGTGCAACTCAATAACTAAAAAAAGCAAAGCACTCAATAAAAAATGAGCAGAATACCTAAATAGACATTTCTACAAAGATGACACTCACATGGCCAAAAAGCACAGGAAAAGATGCTCAACTTTGCTGATAATTAGAGAAATGCAAATGAAAACTACAATGAGGTGTAACTTCACACCAGGCATAATGGTCATCATTAAAAAGTCTGAAAATAATAGAAAAGGGAACCCTCCTACACAGTTGGTGGAAATGTCAGTTGGTGCAGCCACTATAGTATGCAGGTGCCTCAAAAACTAAAAATAGAGTTGCCATATAACCCAGCAATCACATCCCTGGGCAAGATATCTGGGAAAAAACTATAATTCAAAAAGATACTTGCACCCCTCTGTTCATAGCAGCACTATTTACAATAGGCAAGACACAAAAGCAACCTAAGTGTCCATCAACAGATGAATAAAGATGAAATATATATATATATATTTATATATATTTTTAATCACTTTGCTGTATACCTGAAGCATACAGAACACTGTAAGTTAAGTAGAAGAAAAAAGAACTGGATCCTCCTGCTGACCGAGGATAAGCTCCTAGCATGAGTAAGAAAGGAGTTTTCTTTGGGGTGAGCCCTTGGGGTTTGTGGCTGTTTGTTGATACAATGTAACAGAGCCTGGGTTTCCCAGGTGGCACTAGTGGTAAAGAACCAGCCTGCCAATGCAGGAGATGTTAAGAGACATGGGTTTGATCCCTAGGTTGGGAAGATCCCCTGGAGGAGGAAATGGCAACCCACTCCAGTATTCCTGCCTGGAGAATCCCATGGACAGAGGAGTCTAGTGGGATACGGTCCATAACATCACAAAGAGTCGAATACAAGTGAAGCAATTTAGCATGCACACACGCACAATTCCTCCGGAAGGTGACAAGGAGAAGTGTGTGACCCTCCATGCTCCATAGCACCCCTCAATGTCTATCTTTGTCATTCCCAAGCCTCCTCCAACGTTTCTAGATGGTGGAAGGCACCCAGAACTCAGCCTGATAAAAGAACACAGAGCCTTTTATCAAGAGTAATGAGGTCTTCTCCTTTGAACTTGACACTGGAGAATGTAGCCACTTTGGACTGAAGGAAGTGCTGGGACTCCTGTACCACGTGGCCACCACTCACGGTCAGGAAAGGCCAGCCGGGTGTCCCACGTGGTCACATCACACAGGAATTTCAAAAGCCAGAGTATAGGGGTAGGACTTGACCTCAGGGTGAAGAATACTCAGCCTGGTCACAAGGCACTGTGGGGATCTGAGACAGGGAGCCCCCAGAATACTGTCATGAAATAGGGAAGTGGTGGGGTCCTTCTTTAAATAAAAATCATATATATTTAAGGTGTGCAACATGAAGTTTTGCTCTACGTGTACAAGGGAAATGATCACTATCATCAAGCTGATTAATCTGCCTTCTCTTCACACAGGTTCCATCTTGGGGTGGTTATGAGCACTGAAATCTCCTCTCTTGGTTAGCTTCCAATGTTCAATACAGTATGACTGGGACTTGCCCAGTGGTCCAATGGCTAAGACTTTGAGCCCCCAATGCAGGAGGAGGCCCATGTTCGATCCTAGGTTCAGGGAACTAGATCCCATATGCTGCAACTAAGTTTGCCTGCCTCAACTAAGATCCAACCAAATAAATTTTAATTTAAAATAAATAAATAAAAAAAAAAAGAAAAGCCAGCAAAAAGAAGTTACCTGCTAACTAGAAGACAACTTCTCTGTTAGTACCTTATTTTGTTTTAAGAGTTTTCTGTGTATATTTGAGGCAGATCTTTTTCAAATGCTTATTGTTTTATAAAAAATAATAATAATAAATAAATAAATTTCAAAAATACAGTATGATGGCTGTAGCTGCCGATGCTGTCCCTTCCTCTCTAGACTCCTGCACTTCACACAACAGCAAGTCAGAACTATGACCAGCACCTCCCCATCGCTCACCTCCAGGGTTGGTTACAAGGGGTACCAACCATGAAAAGGAGGAAAGAGATAAAATAAAACAAAGCTATGGTTTTTCCAGTAGTCATGTATGGTTGTGAGAACTGGACTATAAAAAAGGCTGAGCTCTGAAAAATTGAAGCTTTTGAATTGTGATGCTGGAGAAGGCTCTTGAGAGTCGCTTGGACAGCAAGGAGATCAAACCAGTCAATCCTAAAGGAAACCAACCCTTGATATTCGTTGGAAGGACTGATGCTGAAGCTGAAGCGCCAATACTTTGGTGACCTGATGCGAAGAACTGACTCACTGGAAAAGACCTTGATGCTGGGGGAAAAAATGAAGACAAAAAAGGAGAATGGGGCAAGAGAGGATGAGATGGTTAAATAGCATCACCAATTCAATGGAACTGAATTTAAGCAAACTCCAGGAGACAGAGGACAGAGGAGCCTGGTGTGCTGCAGTCCCTGGGGTTGCAAAGGGTCAGACACAACTGAGCAAGTGAACAACGAGAAGAAGCAACTGAATATCACACCACAATAAATATTAATGCTCAGTTCAGTTCAGTCGCTCAGTTGTGTCCGACTCTTTGCGACCCCATGAATCGCAGCATGCCAGGCCTCCCTGTCTATCACCAACTCCTGGAGTTCATTCAAACTCACATCCATCGAGTCGGTGATACCATCCAGCCATCTCATCCTCTGTTGTCCCCTTTTCCTCCTGCCCCCAATCCCTCCCAGCATCAGAGTCTTTTCCAATGAGTCAACTCTTTGCATGAGGTAGCCAAAGTACTGGTGTTTCAGCTTTAGCATCATTCCTTCCAAAGAACACCCAGGGCTGGTCTCCTTTAGAATGGACTGATTGGATCTCCTTGCAGTCCAAGGGACTCTCAAGAGTCTTCTCCAACACCACATACTAGAAGGTAATAATTGAGCACTTCTCTCCTTTTCCTCTTAAAAAAAAAATATATTTATTGATTTGGCTGGGCCGGGTCTTAATTTCAGCATGGAGAATCTTTAGTTGTAGCAAGCAAACGCTTAGTTGTGGCTTGTGGGATCTAGTTCCCAGACCAGGGATCAAACTCATGCCCCCTGCATTAGGAGCTCAGAGTCTTAGCCACAGGACCATTAGGGAAGTCCCTTTCTCTTTGCTCTTATGCTAAGCTCTATGCATGCCTGACGTCCTTAAAAATTTCCTGTGACCCTATGAAATAAATACTATTACTAGCATCCCCATTTTCAGATGAAGATATTGAAGTTTGACGAAATCCTGTAACTTGCCCAATTGGTACCCAGTTAACCAACAGTAAAATCTATTCTTTCTTGGCCCAAAATTCATGCTTTCATCCTTAAATGGTCAGAGAACTGAGACCTCTAGAACACTGGATAAAAAATACAAACAGTTGTACCAATACTTCCTTACTCCTTTTTTACTTTGTTCTCATATAAGCAAGGAATAAAATTTGCAAAATACCATTTAGTGTAATTGAAGCTTTATGATTTATTAAAGAGAGTCCATAGTAATTTCTGTCCGTCCTAATTAGTCATATTAGTTGTGAGAACCCATCTTCTGAACAAGGAACCTCCAAGGAAACCTAGCATTTCTTGTTTCCTATTCTGACATTTCATGAAGTTAAATTTTAAAACGTTGCTTGCTGTAGATGGAGACATCCTTAACCAACAAATTAGAGCAACGCTCAAGTGTAAAAAGGTGTCTGAGGAAGTTGTTTGTCACTGAAAGAGAAAAGTTCCTTTTTAACCCCCCTCACCTCAATTAAGTGCATTCTGAGCTAACTGATGCAAAGTGCCTGGAATTATGTTTTTAATGTGAATATGGAAACTGAGAAAGCACAGCCATTAAAAATAAAATATGTAGACACTGCCTGCTACATTCACTAAGTGATTAAAAACGCAATCTTCCCAAAGAAATGCGCCACATATTTGTTTATATTAATGTTAATAACTTGCTAACTAATGATAAATGTATGATAATTTATTCTAAGTGAAATGAAGTGTGCCCTAAAGACAGACTCTGTAAATGAAAGCTTATGCTCACCCTAGTTTTGAGGGGGCATATGAATAACTGTATTCTTTCACTGCAGTGAAAATGACTGTATGCAAATTATACGCAAAGGTACCCACAGTCTCCAAATAATGACAAAGCAGGGTGTCGGGAGGGGTCTCCAAAGCGGAAACTACTGCAAAGACTTTGTGAAATGATCTTGGCCTCTTTGCAATGGCTCAGAAATTCCTCTCATAAGGCAAGAGAATTTTCTAGAGTCTGTTCTATGGGCATATTAAAGATTCAGGATTCTCAGTCTTGGTTTCTCCCTACATGAACAGCATTAATAAAAGCCTCCTAATGTGATACTGTGTGCATTTAGAAATCATTAAGCCAAATTATTTCTGTGAATTTAGAAATTATATAATTATCCATATAAATAATGTTAACAATTCGAATTTATCCACGCGGCCACATCTCAAAATGTCTATTAGCATTTACAATGGTCTTTCTTCCCCCCTCAACATCACAGCCATCATCTATGACGCTGGTACCATATGATGCACAAATTAAATCCATGGTATTTTTTGTGGCAAACGTCGGTGGTGAGTAACCCAAAGATCCTTGGCCTCCCTCTTTGCTAGAAGGGAGAAAAGAAGGAAGGGAGAGAGGGAGAGGGAGAGCGTAGCAATCACCCGTGTCAGTGCTCAGAATGTTACAGCAAATGCCATTCAAAACTCCAGCTATACTGCCAGGCTCTAAGTGCGTCTCCTTTTGGGTTATATTTCATTTCTTACTTGTGAAACACAATTCAGTGTGCAGTCTCACTAAGTTTTGTGTCTTTCTGGAACAGAGTGGTCCAGCGATCAGGCTACATTGCCTGCCGACACCTCCAACCATAAACTTAGGGTAATAATCTTATCCTGGTAATAATCTAGTGCTACTCCATGTGGTTGTTGGATGGATTGAAAGAGGAGACAGAGCAGGACAGAGGACAGAGAAAGAGAGAGACAGATGGGTGGGTAGATGGATGAGGCATGCACATGTCTTCTAGAACAGCACATGGAACACAGAAATTATTTTATCAGGCTTAGGCTTACTTATTATTACAACCTCAGTGTTTTAGCCAGAATTTTCAGTAACTGGCGACAGAAAAGTCAACTTATTTGGACATAGCCAAAGACTGATTTTCACTGCTTATATGTTACTTAAATTTCTAAGTGGCAATGGGTTCAAGTGTCCAAGTGGTTTCAGTATTTTCTTTCTTTCCCTCTCTCCACCTCCCTCATTTTCTCCTCCCTCCCAGTCTCAGATTATGAGTCAGCTCCACCCACAAGCAGCCCCTCTGTTACCTTGACCTTGGTAGGGATCAAGGTGAAGGGAGATGTAAGGGACCATTTGTGATTTGCAAAAAAAAAAAAAAGGAAAGAAAACTATTGAGCCCTTAATAGGAAAAGTCGGCCAACCTCTATCCTAAACCAACAGGAGCTTCTTTACTCATGACACGGAAATGACATCTGTCTGATTTCTGGCACAGAGCAGCAGGAGAACTAAGCCAGATGATGTTTTGGAAGTGCCTTGTGGCTTACCCATCAGGAGAAAACACCAGCACTGTCTCTCTGCCTTCTGCATCTCTGTCACCTGCAGGAAGGAGGGCTGAGTAGGTAAGTTCAGATGCAGCTGAGTCTGACGCCAGAATGTATTCAGCTCTGCCTGCAACCGTTGCCCCAAACCTGACCATAATCCCCCAGGAAACTTCCTTTATTGAGTCATCACATCTCTGAGTCCCAGGAAGTGCATCATAAATGATGACGCGAAAGATCCCACTTTCGCCTCTCAGGGAGCTTTTGCCCATGTGGTCCAGACCTTCCACTGCACATCTTTCTCACAAAGAACTAGAAAATTCCTCTGAAGCTTTCTATTGTTCAGCATCTACCCCAACTCGAGTTGGTCACCAGCAGAGAATTGCTCTTGATACATAGGATTCTCCACAGGAAAGTCACTTGTAAATTATCAACAGCTCTTGCAGATTTCCAGGCCTTGTTCTGAAAAACTTTCCTGCCTCAGTTTAGGTTGCCCTTTGGTTTCTATGTACTTTGACCCCTGAGACATTTCTCTAATTAAAGCCATCCTCGGGTATATTTGTGAAATTTGCAATGGAATTATTTTTAATATAGACCATACTCAATCACACACACACCCAAATGCAAACGTATTTCCCTTAACACACCATTAAAGAATGTTCCCGGTTTGATTCACTTATCTATTTTCATATTTTTCATTGTTGTTGTTTAGTCGCTAAGCTGTGACTGATTCGTCTGCAAGCCTGCTATAGCCCAACAGGCTCCTCTGTCCATGGGATTTCCCAGGCAAGAATACTAGAGTGGGTTGCCATTTCTTTCTCCAGAGAATCTTCCTGATCCAGGAATGGAACGCTCAACTCCTGCATTAGCAGGTAGATTCTTGACCACCAAGCCACCAGGAAAGCCTGTTTTTGTATTTTAATTTAATTAAAATATAAATTTCATTTTAATTTTTTAATTAGTACTTTTTATGACTAATAAAATTACACCAATGGGATGTCCGCTCCCCTGCCCCACAGAAACCTTCCAAACACAGCATGAATTTCCATCCTCTCTCCTAAAGCAACACATCAAATCACTTGGTGTGTGTCTTCAAGAAATACAGACTTCCCAGCCAATACAAACACCAGGTCTGTGGATCTCCATCCACCATTGTGTCCAAATGCCCACAGCTCTAAAACTAATGAGATTTTTCTTTAATTTCTTCATGCAGCATAGTAGGGATTAGGAGTGTGTATGCCCAGAATTCTTTACTTTGGAACCAAACTCTCCAGAAGATCCTGCAGCTCAGGCTGGTTTTAGAATCACTGGTGAAGGTGTCAGCCCATTTGCCCTCTGCCCAGTGGGACTTTGGGAAGCTGGTCAGAGTCCGTAGCTTGTCTGGAACTTTTCCTGCATCAAAAGCAATATATCTGCAGATGGGACCCATCCCACAGAGGGACTGTGGACCAGCACAACATTTTAAATAATTTGAATCCAGCCATCATAAGATGGTTGGATGGCATCACTGATACGATGGACATGAGTTTGAGCAAATTCTGAGAGACAGTGAAGGACAAGGAAGCCTGGCATGCTGCCATCTGCGGGGTCCCAAAGAGTTGGATATGACTTAACGACTGAAGTTAAGTTAAGTTAAAGTTAAAAGTTGAAGTTAAGTTAAGTTAAAATCATAAGTGGAAATCGAGTGCTCTGTGAGGAGTTCCATACCTAGGTCACAGGTGAGAGGCCCTTCATGAAGGCCACAGAAATGGAATCCAGAACCAAGGTCATCTCTGTAGTTGACTGAGCTCCACTTTAACCACTGCCAAAATCCCCCCAATCCTTACTGGCCAGCTTCCTGACACCATATTAGGCAAAAATGTATGGTACTCACCCTACAGCACCCTAACTAATCACCTAATGCCACCCTTCCAGTATGAATTTTGTCTTGAGGCTATAAAAATTGGCTACTAACGCATGAGAAGAGATGACTCATTGGAAAACATCCTGAAGCTGGGAAAGACTTAAGGCAGGAGAAGTGAGCAATAGATAGATAATGAGATGGTTGGATGGCATCATCAACTCAATGGATATGAGTCTGAGCAAACTCTGGAAGACAGTGAAGAACAGGGAAGCCTGGTGTGCTGCAGTCCACGGAGTCACAAAGAGTCAGACATGACTGAGTGACTGAATAACAACTACCCACAAAAAGCCTCAGCTCTCCCTTGAGCCCACCCACAGTTCTAAGAACATCTCCCACTCTAGTAAACTCTATTCTCCCTTCAGTTGGCTCTCCCTGGCCGGTCAGGAGGTCAGCCCACTGTGCTCACAGCACCCACATTATCTCTGCTCTTTGTTCTTAATAAACTCACTCTCTTCTTCAATACTCTGTGTCTAGAAATTATTTTCCAACCCCCACTCTGACTGCCACAACACTCTAGTTTTCCACAAGCTGCACACTGGACCATTTTATTCTCAAGACCTAGAAGTTGAGCTTCCCAGGTGGTATTCATGGTAAAGAATCCACCCACCAATACAAGAGATGAAGGTTCGATCCCTGGGTCCGGAAGATAACCTGGACGAGGCCATGGCAATCCACTCCAGTATTCCTGCCTGGAGAATCCCATGGACAGAGGAGGCTGGTGGGTTACAGTCCATAGGATTGCAAAGAGTCACACACGACTGATGCGACACAGCACACACAAACAGAGGTTTTCCACCTTCTACCAGAAGATGATAAACATAGCAAATGAGTGCTATGGACAACCAAACGAAAGTTTAGATAAACAACACGCCTAGATCTCAAAATATACCAAGTGAAACAATAAGAAACAGAAGCAAGGATGTAAGATAATACCCATCAAATGCCTTAACACATACCTACACACCATGACTACGTATTTTACAAAGATACATAATATTGGCAGCTCCGCATCAAATGCGTTAGGACAGGAACCCATGGGGAAGAGAAATGGACTAGGGTTGGAAGGTAAGGGAAAAGCAGAAAATAAAGCAAGAAGGGGTCTTGCTAGGGGTTAATGACAGTCTGACCTTAAACTGTTAGGTTAACTCAATTTTCTGTACTTGAGGTTTGGGGTTTGTTTTTATAAAGACTGTTGTTTAGAGCAGTTTTAGGTTCAGAGCAAAAGAGACTGGGGAGTACAAAGTTTTCCCTGCCCCCTGCCTCCACAGGTGCACAGTCCCCCTTATCCACAATCAACATCCTCCACCAGATGGTACATTTGTTACAACTAGTGAACCTACACTGACTCATACATCAGTGGCACCCATGGTTCACATTGGAGTTTACTCTAGGTACTATATCTTCTATGAGTTTGGACAAATGGACAATGACATGCAATCCACCATTAAGGCCCCAAACCTCTCTGGGCTTTGCCAAATTCATCTTTTCACCCCCACCCCTGGCCACCACTGATCTGTTCCCTGTCTCCACAGTCTTCCCTTTTCCAGGATATCATAAACCTGGAACCATACAGCATTAGCCTTCTCAGATTGGCTTCTTTCATTTATTAATATGTATTTGATATAAAGGACTTCCTAGGTGGCATTAATAGTAAAGAACCTGCCTGCCAATGTAAGAGACATAAGAGACCCTGGGTTGAGAAGATCCCCTGGAGGAGGGTACGGCAACCAGCTCCAAGATTCTTGCCCAGAGAATCCTAGGGACAGAGAAGCCTGGTGGGCTACGGTTCATAGGATCACAAAGAGTCAGACATGACTGAAGCAACTTAGCACGCATGCATGGTAAAAAATCCACCTGCAATGCAGCAGACCCTGGTTCGATTTTTGGGTCGGGAAGATCCACTGGAGAAGGGATAGGTTAACCACTCCAGTATTCTTGCCTGGAGAATTCCATGGACATAGGAGCCTGGCAGGCTATTGTCCATAGGGTCGCAAAGAGTTGGACACGACTGAGTGACTTTCACAAGACAAGATGCATGCATTTGATATAAAGTCATAAAAGCAAATCACACAAAAGACTATTCTATGAAAAAATGGTATTGATTAGAAAAGTGAAAAATCCTTGAAATGTATAGTTGTTAAATTGCATGGCAGGACATTTGCTGAAGGACAAATAATCATGTGCTTTCCCCATTTCTCCAGCTCCTCTGTGGTTAGATGCAAGTCCATGACCAGCTGTGACCAAAGGTTTCCACAGACCATGGACATGATCTTACAACTGATTTTTCAACTGAGCATGATCTTACAACTGAGTCTTACAGCTCAGCATTGTTGAGCTGGTGTGTGACCAGACACACTCTTCCCTGCCACAGGGAGCTTCTGAGCCAGAGGGTACACCAACCAGCTTTCCGAGCTTCCATGAGCCTGGACCCTGCACAAGGGGACTCTACCAACCTGCAGGAAATGTGTGGTGAGGGTTAGAAATAAACCATGCTAAGTCATGAGCTATACTCAGTAGGTCTCAAGAGTCCCAACTGATCTAACTATAGGGACACATCATTTGTGATACAACCATTATATTTTTATCTATTCATCATATTTAATGAGGAGCAAGCGGGTTTCATATAACTGACAAGACAGAGGTGAAGCCTCTAAAGGGTATGGATGCTGCCAAGTCCTTAGAAGTCTCTGGTACTATTATTTCACACCTGTGTGTGTCTGTCTGTGTGTGAATACCAACTCAGTTCAGTCGCTCAGTCATGTCCAACTTTTTGCAACCCCATGGACTGCAGCACGCCAGGCCTCCCTGTCCATCAACAACTCCTGGAGCCTACTCAAACTTATGTCCATTGCATTGGTGATGCCATCCACCCATCTCATCCTCTGTCGTCTCCTTCTCCTCCCGCCTTCAATCTTTCCCAGCATCAGGGTCTTTTCCAATGAGTCAGCTCTTTGAATCAGGTGGCTAAAGTACTGGAGCTTCAGCTTCAGCATCAGTCCTTCCAATGAATATTCAGGACTGATTTCCCTTAGGATAGACTGACTGGATCTCCTTGCAGTCCAAGGGACTCTCAAGAGTCTTCTCCAACACCACAGTTCAAAAGCATCAATTCTTAGGTGCTCAGCTTTCTTCACAGTCCAACTCTCACATCCATACATGACTGCTGGAAAAACCATAGCCTTGACTAGACAGACCTTTGTTGGCAAAGTAATGTCTCTGCTTTTTAATACGCTGTCTAGGTTGATCATAGCTTTTCTTCCAAGGAGCAAGCATCTTTCAATTTCATGGCTGCAGTCACCATCTGCAGTGATTTTGGAGCCCCCAAAAATAGTCTCTCACTGTTTCCATTGTCTCCCCATCTATTTGCCATGAAGTGATGGGACTGGTTGCCATGATCTTAGTTTTCTGAATGTTGAGTTTTAACCCAGCTTTTTCACTCTCCTCTTTCCCTTTCATCAAGAGGCTCTTTAGTTCTTCTTCACTTTCTGCCATAAGGGTGGTGTCATCTGCATATCTGAGGTTATTGATATTTCTCTTGGCAATCTTAATTCCAGCTTCTGCTTCGTTCAGCCAGGTATTTTACATGATGTACTTTGCATAGAAGTTAAATAAGCAGGATGACAGTATACAGCCTTGACCTACTCCGTTCCCAATATGGAACCAGTCTGTTGTTCCTTGTCCAGTTCTAACTGTTGTTTTTTGACTTGCATACAGATTTCTCAGGAGGCAGGTCAGGTAGTCTGGTATTGCCATCTCTTTAAGAATTTTTCACAGTTTGCTGTGATCCACACAGTCAAAGGCTTTGGCATAGTCAATAAAGCAAAAGTAAGTGTTTTTCTGGACTACCGACTGGGAGCTGGTAAATTACACAAGTACATTCTGCATTTCATAAATGTAAAGACATATACATTAGCTCTTTATCAAGCAAGAGTAGAGCTTACCTACCAAAATAATGGCATTATTTTCCTTCTACGCACATAAAAACACTTCCCATGAATCACTAAAATCAGAAAAAGGGTCCCCTCCCCAACACTATAAAAAGAGATGAATTACCGCAGTAAAACCACTCCCTGGCTGTCTATTGATGTTTACATACATTGTTAGCAAAATACAGCACTCTGAAGCAATGATTATTATACTTCTATCTCTACAAACCTAAAGATTCAGGCAGCTTGGAAAAAATTACTTTGCGATTGTAGCTATTAGCAAACTAATTAAGGCAACCGTTAACAAATCTATCCCCCTAATTGATTCCAAATTTTGCAAAGCAATGAAGAAAAAGCAAATGAAAAGGGGAAAAAAATCTATTCTTCAGCCAGAGGGAAAAGAATTTGATTCAAAGACACTTGCTAGGAAATGAAAAACATGACTTCGGTGTTTCATGTTTGTGACCACTGCCACTTAAAGTAATGTCTCCGAGGGGAAATTATGTAATTTATACAGCAACAGATGTGCCAACCAAATCTGAAAATTATTTTTTTAAAGGCACCGCTCGCTTCAGTTGAAATGTGTACATTTGTGGCAAATACCTTCTGATAATTTTCTCATCTGACATCTCTCCCAAAAGACTTTATTCTCAATATTACTTTTTAATGGGAAATAAATCTGGAAATAACCAAACTAAATTCAAGCCCTGAGTGTTAAGTTCCAAGGTGGGGAGTTGAGTGGTGAAGATTTGAGTAAAAAATTCACACATGCAAATGAGTTTAATTACTAGGTTTACAAACAAAAAAAATACCTTTTAAAATTTTCTGTAGTCGAATGAGGTTCCAAAACAGCACCTTGATTTTGTCTTCCTCCATGAGGCAAGTTCTCTAAACCGAAGTATCTATGCTTTTGATGGAAAAATAAAGAGGAACCGTATTCCTACTCCAAACTTGCTCAGACCTTACTAATACTGATTTCTCCACCAAACAAAAAGTTTTGGGGCTTGCTGTTAATATTTTTTACCCAAAACTTAAACGCAGACAATATTCCCCTACCACGTGCCTGCGTCTGCTTCAGAATGAATGGGCTGAGACCTCACATTACTGCGCGGACTTTTCTGGCTCTTCGGAGCCCATGATATATACATGAAATGGTTTCATGCCACCTGCAAATGAAAAAGTCAAATAAAATTTACAGTGTGGAGGCAGAACTCCAAAAGCCCTGTTAAGGCTAATTTAATATATCTGTCATACAGAATTACACACAAAATGTAATCCAAAACATCTATTCTTTTCCCCTCTCTCTTCAGACAAAAAGCAACTTCCAAGATTTCGAATTAAACAGCTGTCCCACCAAACAAAGATACTCACCTCTGACGTTTTTATGAACTAATAACCTCTGAATGTTCAGGCTGCTTTTCGGGGCAGTGGTTCGCTCCATTACATAAATTGCTGCACTGGATTCCTGCTCTTAAACCGTAGTCATAAATCAGGATTAAAAGCCATGGGTGAGCGGCTATTAACTCAAAGATGTCAATACCACCTTCCCTAAATCACTCATCAGCCCAGATAAAAATAAGTAAATAAGACTGCCCTGAGGTATCCTGTACAATAGGAAAGCCCTTTCTAATCTTCCTAAAAATTGGCAGTGAAAGACTGCCTATCCCATCTGGACCCAAATTTAGTGAATTCAGCAACCTCTCCATCTGCAGAGCTGGAAGCCACATCACAGAACTCCACCTGCAGGAATGACTAATGCACCCCTTGCCATCTTTCTTAGGTCTGATTCCCCATCAGCCTCTCAAATTTTCAATTAGTCCCTCCTTACTGAATTATAAGAGAAGGCAGTTTAAAAAAAAAGACCAGTTTAACATAGATGCAGTTCTGAAATTATTGCTAACCTCTCTCTCTGTATACATATATCACACATATATATATGATATATTTGAGCAAGGTTGTTCTCAACACAAAAGAACCTCTAATTTTTTAAAAGAGATGGACACCCCAACAAAAATCAACGTAGGATATGAACATGCAAAGTTGATTCCCAAAAGAAATAAAGGGAGAAAACCAACAAGAAGATGATTTAACCTACTAACAATCAAAGACATACAAATGAAAAGAATTCCAGGAAGGCTTACCAGGGGGCACAGTGGTAAAGAATCCACCTGCCAAGGCAGGAGACACTGGAGACACTTGTTTGATCCCTGGGTCTGGAAGATCCCCTGGAGTAGGAAATGGCAACCCGCTCCAGTATTCTTGTCTAGAAAACTCCATGGACAGAGGAGCCAGGTGGGCTGCAGTTCATGGGGTCATAAAGAGTCGGACACGAGCTTGCACGCACGTGCACTGGTAGTCCAGTGCATAAGACCCTGCCGTCGGATGCAGGGGGTGCAGGTTTGATCCCTGGTTGGGGAACCATGATACCACATGCCACAGGGTGCTACCAAAAAACAAACAAACAAAGGTTTAAAAAAAAAGAATAAGGAGATATCCTTTTTCCTCTCATCATGACACCAATATAGATAAGGGGACAGGGAACTGAGATATATACACAAATAAAAGCAGTGGAGATGTCTACAACATTTTAGAGGCAAATGTAGAATAGAATTTTCCAAAATGAAAGACTTTTAAAGATACTCTTGGCCCCCAGAAATTCTACTTTTTGGGAAAATGCCTGTTTAAAAGATTGGACAAATGTTATGGAATATGGATATGAAGAGTTATCATAGCACAACTCACTGCTGCAGCAAAAACAGAAATGAGTGAACAGCTTTTGGCATATACCAGCCAAACAGGCCTTCAAGAGTTAAGCAGTCTGGATTACTTCTTAGCTGTTACTAGTAACAAACACTTGTAGCTGGACTTGTCTTTAACAAAGCTAATTACTCTCTGACTCCATATAGATGATACACACTGCATCTGGCATTCTTCTCCCCCTACACTCTCTTGCAGCATTCTGCGTCTCAGAAAGAAGGTCAGAGGCTGATAACTTCAGGGACGCCAGACCTGATTGCTGAGTTGCAAAGCTGTGGCCATTTTGAAATTCTGCAGAGGGAAAAAAAAGTAAGACCTTCACTGGGATATAAAACCTCTCCCTATTCACCCAGAGGGGCAGCACAGTTCTATGTATTCCCCTTTGCAAGCAAAGATAAAGCCATTTTTCTCATTCCTCTGAAACTCTGTATTTCTTTTGGTCCTCGGTGCACAGAGGGTGAAGAATTTTGGCAACATGCAGAAAGATGAGAAAGCCTGCATCAAACTACAGGAGGTCACCTGGAAAGTCTGAAGACAAAGAGAAAGCATGCTTCCAGTGCGTCCTCTACAGACACATAAGGGGCGCTCAAAAGAGTGTTTAAGCCCAGGGTGAATCTGATTTTAGCAATAAAACATGTGAGGGCACCCCAGGACAAACTTCCCCAAATTCTAGACTCACACACCAGGCCAGCAAGGGTTCAACCCACCAGCTTTTGAATTTTTCCTTGTAAAATCAAAGGCACCCTGGGCAGTAAACAGTATTTTAAATACCCACTGTGGGTATGTATGTGTGTGTGTGTATGTCTGTGTTTGTGTATAAACTTAGTCACACATTATTCTATATAAATATACTCTCTACATAAGCATATATACTCTATACAACACATATAGAGTACAAGAGTATATTAGCACAGCAGTGTATCACATAATTCACACAGAAGCAATATTTATGTATCTTTATATATAAGTGGCCCTCCCAGGTAGCACTAGTGGTAAAGAATTCACCTGCCTATGCAGGAGACCCAAGAGAAGCTGTTTTGATCCCTGGATTGGGAAGATCTCCTGAAATAGGAAGTGGCACCCCACTCCAGTATTCTTGCCTGCAAAATCCTATGGACAGAGGAGTCTGGCAAGCTACAGGCCAAGAGGCTGCAAAAAGTCGGACGTGACTGAGCAAGCGAGTGAGCAAGGGAGCCATATATATGTATATACCAAATAGTCTGTGCTATACAGGTATACATGTATATAATAAAATATTATATACTTGTATTTTCCCTTATATGTGAATTAGGTACGCAAAGTACTGTAATAAGATATTATGTTCATTACAAAATGGAATCGCAAAATTTTTCTATCCTGCAATAAACTGTAATGGAAAAGAAAATGAAAAAGAATGCAGGGAATTCCCTGGTGGTCCAGTGGTTAAGAATCGACCACTCAGTGCAGGGGGTGTGGGTTCAGTGCCTGCTCAGGAAACTAAGATCCCACAGGCTGTAGGACAACCAAGCCTCCACAACACAACTGCTGAGCTGGCATGCTGCAACTAGAGAGAGAAACCCATGTGCCTCTAAGACCACATGCACCCAAATGAAAAAAAAGAATGTATACATATGTATAAATGAATCACTTTGCTGTACAGCGAAATACATTGCAAATTAGCTATACTTCAATAAAGTAGATTAAAAATTCCTTTTTCTAAACATTGTTTGTTGCAGTTCAGTTGCTCAGTCATGTCAAACTCTTTGTGACCCCATGGACTGCAGCACACCAGGCTTCCCTGTCCTTCAGCATCTCCAAGTGCTTGTTCAAACTCAAGTCCATTGAGTCGGTGATGCCACCCAACCATCTAATCTTCTGGCAGCCCCTTCTCCTCCCGCCTTCAACATTTCCCAGCATTAAGAGTCTTTTCCAATGAGTTCGTTCTTTGTATCAGGTGGTCAAAGTATTGAAGCTTCCGCTTCAGCATCAGTCCTTCCAATGAATATTCAGGATTGATTTCCTTTAGGATTGACTGTTCGGCTCTCCTTGCAGTTCAAGGGACTCTCAAGACTCTTCTCCACACCACAGTTCAAAAGCATCCATTCTTCGGCCCTCAGCCTTCTTTATAGTCCAGCTCTCACATCCATACATGACCACTGGAAAAACCATAGCTTTGACTAGAGGGACCTTTGTTGGTAAAGTAATGTCTCTGCTTTTTAATATGTTGTCTAGGTTTGTTATAGCTTTTCTTCCAAGGAGAAGCGTCTTGTAATTTCATGGCTGCAGTCACCATCTGCAGTGATTTTGGAGTCCAAAAAAATAAAGTCTGTCACTGTTTCCATTGTTTCCCCATTGATTTTCCACGAAGTGATGGGACAGTATGAAAATATTGTTTAGGATAATATATAAATTATATGTAAAGAGAAGCTCCATTATTTTTCTTCCACACACCCCCCTCCCCCCCATCCATCACTCTCTTTGGAGACCACTCCTCCTTTCAAATGTAGCTGGTGTCCTGGAAAAGCAGTGAGATTGATAAGGGAAGATTCCTGGCCAGCAGGTGGCCTTGGGCAGTGACACCCCTGCCCCTGCCCCCAACAGGCTTCAGTCCTCTTATCCATCAGGGTCCAAACAGCACCCATCTCACAGGCCCGGAGTGACGATCAGTGATGATTAGTGATAAGAATGTATCAAGTTTCTGGTGCCCAGGGAGTCCGTTATTTGAATACTTTAAGTTTTCAGTACATAACAAGTGGAAATAAAAAAGAAAAACATTCCATGTTCAACCCAGGAAGCAAATAATCCTTAGACAAAGGTAAAAACAGAAGGATAATGCAGACTTTCTAAAATGCACAAAGTGAAAATAAAATGTCCCGCTCCCTTTGTTGTACAAATAGCTCCAAGGCCTTCCTGAGGCCCCAGTGGGGGCTTAAAAAACAATTCCTCCTCCAGCAACTGCAGAGGTGGGTCCAGCTGACCCCTCGCCACCCAGGGAGTAGGCAAGCCACTGATGCTCTTAAGTCTCTCTCCCTAATCTGTCCACACAGATGACAGAGACCAGCCCCCACAAAGGACTGTTATGACAGTTAAATAAGCCAACACCCAAAAGACCCACTGCATAGCACAGGAAGTATGTGTGTGTTAATTGCTTAGTGCTGTCCGACTCTTTGCAACCCCATAGACTGCAGCCCACCAGGCCCCTCCATCCACAGGACTCTCCAGGTAAGAACACTGGAGTGGGTTGCCATTTCCCTCTCCAAAAGGAACTATAGAAAGAAAGAAAGTGAAGTCGCTCAGTTGTGTCCAACTCTTTGCGACTCCATGGACCGTAGCCCACCAGGCTCCTCCGTCCATGGAATTTTCCAGGCAAGAGTACTGGAGTGGGTTGCCATTTCCTTCTCCAACAGGAAGTATAGTTATATTCAATATTTTGTGGCAACCTAAATAACCTACAGTGGAAAAGATTATCAATGTATTGATACTTAATAGCTTGTCATAACCTACAACGGAAAAGTATCTGAAAAACACATATATACTCACAACTGAATCACTTTACTGTACATGATACTGTAAATCAACTATGTAGTTGCTGTTATTTAATTGCTAAATCATATCTTACTCTTTCACAACACTATGGACTGTAGCCTGCAAGGCTCCACTATCCATGGGATTTTCCAGGCAAGAACACTGGAATGGGTTGCCATTGCCTTTTACAGGGGATTTATTTCAACAGAAAAAATAAATTATTGGAAAAAAAAGACAACACCCACTACAAAGGCTAACATGCAATACATGTTTAAATACTTGAAAGGATTACTGTTACTGTAATCACTAAATTTACAAATAATCATTCATTGAGCTTCTTTGCTCACGAAACTGTGGAAGTCTTTAGGAATAGTGTAACTTAGGCTTTATCACAATGCAGGGGTACAAATTTGGAAACAATGGTACGCACCTAACAAAAGCAGAAGAAATTAAGCAGAGGTGGCAAGAATACACAGAAGAACTATACAGAAAAGATCTTAACGACCCAGATAACCATGATGGTGTGATCACTCACCTGGAGCCAGACATCCTGGAGTGTGAAGTCAGGTAGGCCTTAGGAAGCATCACTACGAACAAAGCTAGTGGAAGTGATGGAATTCCTGTGGAGCTATGTCAAATCCTAAAAGATAAAGCTGTGAAAGTGCTGCACTCAATATGCCAGCAAATTTAGAAAATTCAGCAGTAGTCACAGGATTGGAAAAGTTCAGTTTTCATTCCAATCCCAAAGAAAGGCAATGCCAAAGAATGTTCACTCTACCACACAACTGCACTAATTTCACGTGCTAGCAAAGTAATGCTCAAAATTCTCCAAGCCAGGCTTCAACAATAAGTGAACCATGAACTTTCAGATATTAAAGCTGGTTTTAGAAAAGGCAGAGGAACTAGAGATCAAACTGCCAACATCCATTGGATCATCGAAAAAACAAGAGAGTTTCAGAAAAACATCTACTTCTGCTTTATTGACTACACCAGAGCCTTTGACTGTGTGGATCACAACAAAATGTGGAAAATTCTTCAAGAAATGGGAATACCAGACCACCTGACCTGCCTCATGAGAAATCTGTATGCAGGTCAAGAAGCAACAGTTAGAACTGGACGTGGAACAATGGACTGGTTCCAAGTCAGGAAAAGAATATGTCAAGGCTGTATATTATCACCCTGCTTATTTAACTTCTATGCAGAATATATCATGTGAAATGCTAGGCTGGATGAAGCACAAGCTGGCATCAAGATTGCCAGGAGAAATATAAATAACCTCAGATACGCAGATATGCAGATGACACCACCCTTATGGCAGAAAGTGAAGAAGAACTAAAGAGCCTCTTGATGAAAGTGAAAGAGGAGAGTGAAAGAGCTGGCTTAAAACTCAACATTCAGAAAACTAAGATCATGGTATCTGGCCCCATCTAAATTAAAGTGAAGTCGCTCAGTCGTGTTCGACTCTTTGCTCCCCCATGGAATGTAGCCTATCAGGCTCCTCTGTCCATGGGATTTTCCAGGCAAGAGTAAAAGAGCGGGTTGCCATTTCATTCTCCAGGGGATCCTCTCAAACCAGGGACTGAACCCAGGTCTTCCACATTGCAAGCAGATGCTTTACCATCTGAGACACCAGGGAAGCCTGGCAAATAGACAGAGAAATCATGGAAACAATCATGACTTCATTTTCTTGGGCTCCAAAATCACCGCAGATGGTGACTGCAGCCATGAAATTAAAAGACGCTTGCTCTTTGGAAGAAAAGCTATGACAAACCTAGACAGCATATTATAAAGCAGAGACATTACTTTGCCAACAAAGGTCCGTCTAGTCAAAGCTATGGTTTTTTCCAGTAGTCATGTATGGATGTGAGAGTTGGATTATAAAGGAAGCTGAGCGCCAAGGAATTGATGCTTTTGAACTGTGGTGTTGGAGAAGACTCTTGAAAGTCCTTTGGACTTCAAGGAGATCAAACCAATCAATCCAAAAGGAAAGCAACCCTGAATATTCATTGGAAGGACTAATGCTGAAGCTGAAACTCCAATAATTTGGCCACCTGATGCAAAGAAATGACTCACTGGAAATGACCCTGATGCTGGGAAGGACTGAGCGCAGGAGGAGAAGGGGACAACAGGGGATGAGATGGTTGGATGGCATAACCGACTCGATGGACAGGAGTTTGAGCAAGCTCCAGGAATTGGTGATGGACAGGGAAGCCTGCCATGCTGCAGTCCATGGGGTCGCAAAGAATTGGACATGACTGAACTGAACATATATATATATATATATATATATATACACACAGAATATATATACACATATATGTATATATACAGAAACATATACATATAAAACACATTATTTAAGATCACATAATGCATATGCTGTATACACACGCATACACACGTGTGCATGTATGTGTACACATATACATTATATACAAATTTTATGTCTACTATATTTTGCAATGCAAAGATGAAAAAGCAAAAGAAAGGGGGAACGCACCTATTGTTCACCCAGAGGGGAAAAGAATTTGATTCAAAGACACTTGCTAGGAAATGAAAGACATGACTTTGAGTGTTTCATGTGTGTGATCACTGCTACTTAAAGTAATGTCTCCACCAAGGGGCTTCCCTGGTGGCTCAGATGGTAAAGAATCTGCCTGCAACATGAGAAATGGAGGTCAGTCTCTGTGTGGGTAAGATCCCCTGGAGAAGGGAATGGCTAGCCACTCCAGTATTTTTGCCTGGAGAATCCCATGGACAGAGGAGCTTGGCAGGCTCCAGTCCATGGGGTCACAATGAGTCTGACAGGACTGAGCAACTAACATTTTCACTATATTTTGATATTATATGTTTTAAAACTGTCAATAATGTAGCCCCCCAAATTTTTCAAGGTGTGAAGAATCATGTGTTTCCTCCATGGAGAGTACCAAATCACAACTGAAGGAAAAAAGACTGAAAATCCACTTCTAAGATTAAAAGAAGAAAAAAATCAGCATAGGTGGGTGTTTGGAAGCCCCCATAAGACTGTCTAATTAGACTGAATGACTTTTCGTCTCTCTCATCAGAGCTGAGAGATGCTGGAAATCCCAGTTTAATCAACCCTAAGCCCCCTGCTCCTCAGAGGGAATTTTTTTTCAGTCATGAACTTGAGCCAAGAATGTGTTAATTTTACCTTTTGTATTTCCTGCTCTCCTCTATGGTAATAATGAAGTGCGCTGAAATGTTAATGCTATTTGAATTTTCATTTAAAGTCTTTCTTAAACTTTTGCCCTAAGTTCCCTCCTTTTAATAGACGAAGTTAGGATTCACAGGGAGTGGCAAAGAGAGAAAGTAGGAACAATGAGAAGCTGAGAGATAAATCCATCAACATTAAAATATTAATTGTATTTAAAGGAGAATCCCCCAAAGTACAAAAGCAATAATCTCAAGACTATTCTGTTAGATAATAGGTCTCTAGTCCCTTTAATAAAAATTAAAGTAAGATAGAACTAATAATATTAATGATTATATATTTATATGTGCATACATGCTAAGGCGCTTCAGTCGTGTCTGACTCTAAGACCCTATGGACTAATCCTGCTAGGCTCCTCTGTCCATGGGATTTCCCAGGCAACTCCTCCAGGAGACCTTCCTGACCAGGGATCGAACCCATGTCTCTTGTATTGGCAGATGGATTCTTTACCATTGAACCACCCGGGAAGCCCTAAAGAGGTCTCTAATCCCTTTAATAAAAACTAAAGTAAGATGTAAGAAAAGAAACAATATTAATGATTATATATTTACATGTTCAGTTCAGTTCAGTTGAGTCACTCAGTCGTGTCCAACTCTTTGCAACCCCATGAATCACAGCACGCCAGGCCTCCCTGTTCACCAACTCCCAGAGTTTACTCAGACTCATGTCCATTGGCTTGGTGATGCCATCCAGCCATCTCATCCTCTGTCGTCCCCTTCTCCTCCTGCTCCCAATCTCTCCCAGCATCAGGGTCTTTTCCAAAGAGTCAAGTCTTCACATGAGGTGGCCAAAGTATTAGACATAACTATATATAATTAATAAGTGTATATTGTGTATTGATTACAATTAATAAAATAGTAACAACAATCATAATGCTAATATTAAGTGCTTACTCAGAGCCAGATCCTGCACCCTTGTGTTTTAACTTTATGTAACTTACTATGACAAGATCCCATTTTTCCACTGAGTCCGATGGGCACCCAAGGTCCACTCGGGGATTTCAGGTGGGTCACACACTGGCATCAAACAGGACAAAGCCCCACCAGGAGGAAGTTATCCTCTTCTCCACGGCTCTCCCTCCCTCCTCTGCTACATCAGAGCAGTTTCTTTCTGCTGCTGTGTCTCTGGTCTCTCTCTGGTTGCTCAGCTGCCCTTTGAATGGAGCTAGAACAGATCATAGTATCTAATGAGAGAATCTTCACCTTGTGTCGTTTTACTATGTTTAACTTTATTTCCGATTTTCATAAATAATTCAGGTTTCCCATTTATAATACAAATTTTACCGTAAAATTAATTTTAATTTTAAAAGTATCTCTCTACCAAAAAAAGAATATTAAGCTAACAATAGTACTTTTGGTTTCAGACAGGATAAAAATTGTAAAGATGAGACACAAATAACTCAACTTTGGAAATCTTTGGCCAGGCTCATGAACGTGTTTAGTGTCTGAAAAGTACCGTCTTCAACAGACTGCTTCACCATGATGGTATTTCTTCAAAATACATGATGGCAGGACCCACTTTCTAAAGAGGAATCTTCAAAGACTGATCTACAGAGTGTCCCTAAGTCAGTCCTTGTAAAACTTTCACTGCAAAAAATTTTTTTAAAGAAGCTAGATCTATTTATTTTTATTTACTTATTTCGTATTCCACGTGGATTGTGGAATCTTAGTTCCCTGACCAGGGACTGAACGCAGCCCTGGCAGTGAAAGCTCCGAGTCCTAACCACGACCTCCAGGGAGCGCCCGTCATTTCAGAATGTTTTCAAACATAAAAAATTACATGCTTTAAATAAAACAGGAATATGACTCAATAATAGATGAAGATTTTTAAAAACACACCTATGAAAAATATTCAAGTCTACAAATAGGCATTTTTCAAACAGGTATCACATTCATACCATCATGAAATATTTAAAAACCATGAGTCCAGCTCATAAGTCATTATAATTTCCCTGGAAACCTAAGACATAGTTCAAATATGGGGAATGGAGAACAACACAATAAATGACCCAGTGAAAACCGTCAAATGCGGAAATGAATGATATTGACAAAGTACTACAGTCAAAAGGGGAAAGGATCGAAATTACCTGAAGAAACAAACAAAAAAACAGCTCTGGGGTCTGCGGGCAAGACGCTTGGAAGAGAAAAGGTGAAACTCAGATTTGAGGAGTTTACTGCAGTTTCTGGACTTTAAAGCCTCTCCATTTTTCATTCTTATGAAATACTTGGTCAAATTGATGCTGTTTTCTGGATAATGTGAAGGGGAGCGGTCCCTTTTCTAAGCAGGAACAAAGACTACCTACAGGATAGGTCCAAGTGACAATTTGCATATTTAAAACTATTTTTTTACTGCAAATAGATTGTTTGTAGTAAGAAAACACTATTGGTACACAAAAAAAATGAATACCGATAAATAAAATAGAAACTGACAAATACTTTCATGACCATCTAACTAATAAGTAACTTAGAATCTATCAGAACTTACCCATTCCACAGAACGGGTATCGTTTTCTATCTTGTCAATATGAAGGTGCACGTTTTCATATATCTGAAAACAGCATAAATCTTACAGGATGACATCTGATTTTCTGTGAAATACAGCAACTTAAACCAATTTCATTTTATGTGCTTGTAAAATTGAGAGGGAGAGGCAGAATAATTTCAAAGATGCAGGTGTGTGTGTGTGTGTGTGTGTGTGTGTGTGTGTGTGTGTGTG
>NW_024070196.1:46585416-46669068 GCF_014754425.2 Oryx dammah | reverse complement strand
CTCAGCCACCTCCAACTCTGTGTGATCCCATGGACTGCAGCCCACCAGGCTCCTCCTCTTGCCTGGGATTCTCCAGGCAAGAATACTGGAGAGGATTGCCATGCCCTCCTCCAAGGGGTCCTCCAGACCTAGGGATCAAACCTGTGTCTCTCGTGTCTCTTGCATTGGTAGGTGGATTCTTTACCACTGGCACCACCTGGGAAGTCCCAAAGATGCAGGTAAGCCTGCTAATTATTCTGCTAAAAGAGCCTCTGTCCTGGCAGGAGTGTGAGATGAAGACTCACACACTTACCCTTTCTTCAGACTGCTGAGTCCCCCATACCTCTTAGACACCAAGTATCTTGCTGAAACAAGTGTGATCCCAACATTTAGGGACAATGTTATTGTTGCTATTAATTCTTTAAAAAAAAAAATTATTTATTTGGCTGTGCCGGGTCTTGGTTGCAGCATGTGGGATCTTTAAGTGCGACACACGAACTCTTAGTTGTGGCATGTGGGAACTAGTTCCCTGACCAGGGATTGAACCCGGGGCCCCTGCACTAGGTACGAGGAGTCTTAGCCACAGGAATACCAGGGAAGTCCCTAGAGTAAAGAACCTGCCTACCAATCAGGAGACATAAGAGACGTGGATTCAGTCCCTGGGTCTGGAAGATCCCCTGGAGGAGGGTTTGGCAACCCACTCCATTTATTCTTGCCTGAAAAAAACGTGGGGACAGAAGAGTCTGGCAGGCTGCGGTCCATAGGGTCACACAGAGTCAGACACGACTGAAGGGACTTAGCATATATGCACAGTCTAAGCAGCTGCCTAGAGCCCACAGAAGTGAAATTACGTTCTTCATTCCCAAAGAGCCATGCCCTCTCCCTCTTACAGTTCCAGAATGCATCCATCTCTTAGCCAAGGGACTGAATCACAGCCCTTCAGTGACTAACAACAATAGTATGTCCGGTTAGAATGCACCCTGCATTTTAGCTTTAAGTGGTGTAAGCCACACAAAGTGCTCTCCATTTTAAAAAGGATGGAGTCACCTAATTCATGAGACAGGAGGGACAGTCAGGACACTGGGTCATTGTTATGCTCCATCGTCAGCTAGCACTGACCTCCTTCACCACTGATGTCAGGTCAGTGAGAAAGCTTGGGACTTCCTGACAAAAACTCTCCTGGAGGAAACAGGTGAAGTAATCTAAATAGTCTTTCTCAAATAAGAAGTTTACCTGTTGGTAGAGAGAGAACTGATTAGGTCAGCCACTTTCCTTATTCATTATTTTTCAATAGCTAGAACAAAATATTCAAACTACCCAGAGGGAAATAAACATGAAATTGAATATATATATTTTGTTTATCTACAGGATGAGATGGTTAGATAGTATCAATGACCCAACGGACATGAATTTGAGCCAACTCTGGGAGATAGTGGAGGACGGGGAAGCCTGGTGTGCTGCAGTCCATGGGGTCAAAAACTATAGGACATGACTTAGTTAATGAACACCAGAACAATATATTTTAAACATGCATCCAAAATAAATCTGTTTTGTGGCTAATATTTCAGCAATGGCTAATCGTCAAAACTCTTATAAGAATGTTGAGATGCAGAATAAATTGCTAAAAAATAGCCAAGTCTAAGAGTAGCTTCTAAAACAAAAGCAAGCTTGAATGTTTTTTCCTCGTCTTCTGGAAATATTAAGACTAGCATGTCTGAGTCAGAAATCAATAAAAGAAAACCATTTATAACCATTTGGGGGAAAGCAAAAGACAAGATCATACAGATCATCACCACAAATCGCCCTCTATCTTACTTACAAAATCCTGAATACTTTGTATTCAAATATCCCCACAAAAACCAATCAGCTGCCCCACACAGGCAAGGCATGCCTCCAAAGTTAGTTTCAAATGCCTATTACATTTATGCCGAAATAAGATGATTCTCAAGAGCAAAATCGCAGTGTCATAAACAGATTTTAAGTGTGTGCTCAGTGGTGTCCGACTCTGCAACCCCAGGAACTGTAGCTCACCAAGCTCTTCTGTCCATGGGATTTTCCAGGCAAGAATACTGGAGCGGGTTGCCATTCCCTTCTCCAGGGGATCTTCCCGACCCAGGGATGGAAACCCTCCTTTCCAGCCTCTGCTGCACTGGCCGGTAGATCTTTACTACTGAGGCACCTGGGAAGCCATCAACAATTTCTAGTCAAATTCAAATGATATAAAAAGGTTTCTCATTATTACTTCGAGTGGTCCATTGCCATTTTGATTACCCACATATCTACCATCACTCCATCACGTTCTGCCTTTGTATGCTTCCCACTATGAATCTTGCTCCTTCTATTTAAAAAAAATACACTTTAGTATCCCTTTCACAGCAGGTCTACAGTGTAAAATTCTCTTTGTTTCTGTTTGTCAGAAAATATCATTATTTAGTCTTCATTTTTGAGTCATATATTTATATATCAAATCCTAGGTTTTAACAGTTAATTTTCTTCTTTCCTGGTTCCACTGTCTTCTGAATTCTATTTCTATTGAAAGTCAACTGTAAGTCTTACTATGGTTTCTTTCCATTTAAATGTCATCCTTCTCTGTTTTTAGCAGTTTGATGATGATATACTTAGATGTGATTTCCTTTGCATCTATGCTGGGTGGTGTCATAGCACGTCTTGAATCTATATCTATGGCTTCATGTTTTTCACCAATTTTATAAATTCCTCTCTCCCTCTCCTCTTGGCTCTTCACAATATTCTGTGACCTGTATTTCAGTTCTGAGTTCTCAGTCGCTCAGACATGTCCGACTCTTTGTGAACCCATGCCCTGTAGCCCCCCAGGCTCCTGTGCCCATGGAATTTTCCAGGGAAGGATACTGGAGTGAGCTGCCATTTCCTTACAGGGGATCTTCCCGACCCAGGGATCAACCCACATCTCTTGCAGCTCCGGCACTGGCAGGCGGACTTCTTACCACTGGGTCATTTGCTGATTGGATGAAGCACGTATACTGGGATGGGGAAGAGTAAGGCAAATATCTTCTCCTTATGGGACAGGAGGGGAGACCGGTTATACTGCTCAGGAGGACCTGAAATCTGTTAATAGTTACAACATGGGGGAGGGAAGGACCATAAGGGTCTGGTTTTTCCATTCCTGCATTCCAAGACCCTCCTTGGTTTTTATCTGTTCTTTCATCCTTGGGTCACCACATGGATCACCCTGGGTCTCCTTCTGCCCCCTCTGCGAGTGGTCCTGGCCTCTGGTGGCCCTAGCAATTTTTTGATTGAATTTCAGACAATGTATATGAAAATCTGTAAAGACTCTGTGGAGTATGTTAACTTCCCCAGAGATGAAGATTTTGCATCATGAAGGCACTTAGAGTAAGGGCAGACGATCTTAATCCAGCCTGCCGCTGAACTATTTCAAGGCTGATGCTGAGTTTTTGTGAGTGCTAACCTGTCTCTGGTTTACTCTTATTCTTGGCATCTGGTCCACTGGGAATCCAAACTAAAAGCATGTTTCTGGGCCCAGGTTCCTTGGCAGGTCCTGAACTGCATCTCTGTCTCTCCCGAGCAAATGCATAATGAGGCTGTTGAGAGACCTTGCCTATCAGCTTCATCAGCCTCTGAGTCGCCACTTTCTCTTCAATTCCTCAGCCTTTCAACTGCTGCTGTTAGTTGGCAGATACTTCAAGAGAAACAGGAGAAGCAGTGATGCAGAATGTCGGGCTCACTTCTAAGCTTTTCCCTCCTGCTTGGGTTCTTAATCTCAGTCCCTGCTGCCTTTATAACCTTGAACCTCAGTTTTGATCCGTCCAGGCCCAGAAGACTTCCAACAGCTATGATCTACTTTGTTCCTTCTCAGCTGGGGCTCAAAGTCAGGACGTGCCTTGAGTCAAAAAGTGGTTCCGAATATCAGGGATGCTCAGTGCACGAGTGCGTGTAGTTTTCGCCGTGGGTCATAGATACCTGCACATCCATGGAAAGGTGAGACCTGCCCGTGAAGCTGGGCAGGTTCTGTGATTGCTTTGACCTATAAACTATGGCTGAAGTGATGCTCTGACACACTCCAGGCTCAGGCCTGAAGAGCCTGGTTCCTTCCCCTGCCTGTCTCTTGGGAGTAATTGTTCTGGAAGAAAAGAGGTGCCTTCTTAAAGAGGTCTGACTACCCTAAGACCACCAAGCTTGAGGAAACCCAAGTTTGCCACATGAACAGACAAGACATAAGGTGGAAGAAGACTCAGTATCTCCAGCCTTGGCCACCATCTGCCTGTAATGGTAATGGGGACTCCAAGCAAGAATGACCCAGCTGGATCCACCAACTCCAAGAGCCATGAAGGATAATGACAAATTTTAAAAAATTTTATTGGAGCAAAACTGATTTGCAATGTTGTGTTAATTTCAGGTGTACAGCAAAGTGAACCAGTTATACATATACATAAATACACTCTTTTTTTTTTAAGATTCTTTTCCCATTGGAGCCATTTATCACAGAGTATTGATAAATTATTGCTTTAATAGTTTAACTCTGGGGGTGGGTTGCTTCTCTGTAACAGATAACCATACATCTTCAAGTTTTAGCCTTCTGGTAGTCTCTCCAGCAAGAGAGAGAGAGTGTATGTGCACACGTGTATGTGTGTGCGTGGAGGGTGGGGGAGTGGGGGGGTACGTGAGTGGGTGCACAAAATGTTATTCCATGTCATTGCCTGACCTCAGTAATTAGACCTCAGTCTAATTCGAGACATCCCATCACACAGCTGGAAATAGAAGTCGTGTCCATGACAACCGTAAAATCATTCATTAAGCCTTCAATGCCAGCAACTTTCACAGTGTCAAAGTAACAGAGACAGAACCTTGTGGCTGGTCTTCTCATTACATTCAGGCCTCTCACCAAGTTAGCTCCTCAGAGATGCACTTTCCAGCTTTCCTCTGTTGAACAATACCCTCTGTTGTTTTCCACTCCTTTTACCATCTTTAACTTTCTTCATAGTGTTCATCCCACATGATACATCTGTACTTCTCTCCACAAAGTCATTTCCATAAATGACATGCAATGACAATCGTGAAGCCTCTTCACATGTCTGGTTCCCATTTTCCTTCCCGGCATATGCTAGTAATTCACTTCCCTCCCCTGGCCATGTGGTTGGTCGTGGCCAATGAAAGGTGAGAAACTGACGTATGTCCCTTCAGCATGAAGAGCCAGGGCACACTTTGCTACCCTCTCTTTCCCTCCACTATGTGATCAGCCTGGGTCCCAGGGTGAGAATAGTGCCAGAATCCACAGCTGAAACTCAAAGAATGCATAGCATAAAAAGACATAAATCTTCTGTTGTTTTATTTTTTACAGTTCAATATATGTGTATTCTTTTAATCCATTTATTTTTATTGAGATTGACAGTATCTTAACCTAACAATATCATATTAGTGAGTACAGCACAATAATTCAGATATATACAGATATAAATATAGATATAGATATTTGTAGATTCTTTTCTACAAAAGACTGGTCCCTTATAAATTATGACAAAATATTGAGTATAGTTCCCTGTGCTGTACAAGTTGTTGTTTAGAACACCAGAAATTCAAGGGGCTATTTGTTAGTGTAGCATATCACAGCTCATACTGATGGCATCAAGCAGAACTTCCTATGTTATGATCACTGCCGGAGATCAGTCCCCTTAGTAACTAGGGTTTTACATGGAAGTAGCCAAAGATGGTGAACAAGTTTAAGAAACTCACATCTGATGTATTGAACATGTAACTAAGTTTTATAGACGACAATTCTCTGATGATACACTTCAAGCCTAAGAGTAGAATTCCATTGAAAATCCTCATTCCCCAAGTTCTCCTCATTTTACTAGATTTTATTCATAAGGAAATCATCATCCAAATATGACATTTTCTCCAAAGCAAGTCATTCACCTTTAGTCACCCAAATTATCATGTTTTTAAAGAAGGAAAAACAGAATATTATCTGCAAAAAGTGTGCTGGCTCTAAATCAGTTAGCATTACGTGTAATTTATGGCTCAGCCATGACTTTGCATCATCTGCACATTATTAATCTATTCAGTGAACTTGTAAATGAGCGAAAGTTGACTGCCCTCTGGATGGACCACGAGCATCATAACTCATTCCAGGAGTATTTCACCTCTGAGCTACAGGTATTTTCTTTTTACTTGATATCTGACATACTCAAAGGTAATTTCCTCATGGTTCCTTTGAACATTATCACAGCAGTTTTGTAAAGACTTCAGGTGAAAATGGTCCCTTAAGGATCTGCCCTTAAATGAAACTGAGGAGGAATCAGGACACAGAAGTGACAATTTTTGTTCCTTGATATAAAAAAAGAACTGTCACTTGAACCGTCACTAAAGTGTTTATGTAAACACTTCAGCTTAGTCTTAAGATAAAAATGGCTTGTTTTGATGAGTTGGTCCTAGCAGCAAGGAGATTTGAAAATTTAAAAAAAAAAAAAAAAGTTTTTTCCAATGAGGAAAAACAAGGAAAAATATCCTATGAAGGTAAAACCAGGCCACATGACTCTCAGCCAGGACAACTGGCTTGGGCAGAAACATGGATGGGGCACCTGCAAATGAAAAGCTTTATTTTAGGAAAATTTGAACACTTTGGGTTTAGTTTAGTTTGACTGGTTACTTCCATTATTTTAAATCATGAAGATTAAAAGTAATTGTGAGTGGCCATTTGAGTCATCACTCTCAAAAGATTCAACTGACTCCATGAGCATTTTGAGATGAAGTCAACCAGTTTTAAGGTCCCTTCCCTGATGGCTCAGCAGGTGAAGAATCCGCCTGCCAATGTAGGAGACGGTAGGAGGTGCTGATTCAATCCCTGGGTCAGGAAGACCCCCCTGGAGGAGGAAAATGGCAACCCACTCCAGTAGGCTTGCCTGAAAACTCCCAGGGACAGAGGAGCCTGGTGGATGACAGTCCAAAGGGTCAAAAAGAATCAGACAGGACTGAGCAACTAAGCAGCGGCAGCACCACCCCATGTAGATCAGCACATCCCAGAAGCAAGAACCCACAGGGAAGAAATAAGACCCCATGTTCCCACACATCTTCCCTTTTTTTTTTTTTTTTTTTTTTGGCTGCACCATATGGCATATGGGATCTTAGTCCCCCTACCAGGGATCAAACCCATATGCCTGCAACGGAAGCGCAGAGTCTTAACCAGTGGACCACCAGGGAAGTCCTCACCTCTTCCTTTTATGCTTTGCTCAATTCCATCCCATTGTCCTTTTCTATACCCCTTTTCTTGTTACACTCTAGCCATTTTTCCTCCTGCCTCTTATAATTGGAAAATCATCATTTTCAGGTTGCAAATCATTCTTGCCCCAGACTGGAGTATGGACTCAGTAATTAAAAGGCAGATGCTCCAAAGAGGGGAAAAATAAGTTATCTGTGCAATCATGGGTAGGAATGTGTAATGTAACAAATCAGACTATAAGCATCTTTGGTTTTCCAACTTTCATCTTTACAAAGGGCCATCTCAAAGCCCTTTGGTAGTATGGCCACATCTGATCCATTTTCATGTTCTAAACTCCAAATTATTTCATTTTTGTTATTTTTCTGTATAAACATATAGTTTTTTCCATATAGCTTTTTAAAATACTACTTTCAAGGTTACAAATGAGCTCTTCTACAATGTATAACTAAATACCAAGCACATACAAGCATAAAACCATATTTCTGTTTGTTAGAGGAAAAAGCAAATCCCTCCTTTTGTTTAAGTCATGAATCTAAAACCAAAGCAAGGCCAAAAATCTTGGAGTGGAGTATGCTTTGACTTTACAAAAAGCTAACTGTTTTATTTATATAATTAGATTTGGTTTTACTACAGTTGTGTGGGTATAGTACCCATGATGCATACATACACAATGTAATTACTAAATTACAACAGCACTGACTCTAAGTTTTACCACTTAGAAAACCTATTTGGTGTAGTTGGTCACTGTGTGAATGTTACCAATCAGAGAGGCTGCAGACAAAATAGCAGTAAGGAACTGATTTTTATGGAGGTCAACTCCTTGCCAGGTACCAGGCTCAGTATTTCCTACATGACGACTCATTTGAATCTTGCAACATTCCCATGACTGCTGCTGCTGCCCATGACTAACATATCCGAATACTCATTAAGCATACAAGAGAACTGAGTCCAAGGATGTTTACGCTAAACAGTTAATACATAAGCATAGCTGAACTATTCACAATCGCCAAGACATGAAAGTAATCTAAATGTTCATCGACGAATGGATAAAGAAGATGTGGTACATATATATAATGAAATATTACTCAGCCATAAGAACAAATGAAGCAATGCCAACTGCAATAATGGATGGACCCAGAGATAATCAAACTAAGTCAGAGAAAGACCAATACCATATGATATCACTTGTACGTGGAATCTAAAATATGACACGAAGTTATCTACGAAACAGAAAGAGACTCTAGAGAAGAGGCGTGTAGTTGCCACTGAGGGTGAGGGAGGGGTAGACTGGGAGTTTAGGATTAGAAGACACAAACTAGTATATATAGAATGGATAAACAATAAGGACCTACTGTATAGCACAGAAAACTATATGCAATATTCTGTGATAAATCATAATGGAAAAGAATGAAAAAGAGTATATACATATAACATATATATAACTGAATTACTTTCTTGTATACCAGAAACTAATACAATATTGTAAATCAACTATACTTTAATAAAGTAGTTTTTAAAAGAAATATGCAGGAGTTCCCTGGTGGTCCAGTGGTTAGGAGTCTGCTTGTCAATGCAAGGGACACAGGTTCAATCCCTGGCCTGGGAAGATTCCACATGCCTTGGAGCAACTAAACCCACGTACCACAACTATTGAGCCTGCATGCCTTAGAGCCAAGTTCCACGACAAGAGAAACCACAACAAATGAGAAGCCTGTGTGCCATAACTAGAGAGTAGCCCCAGTTTGCCACAACTAGAGAAAGACTGCATGCAGCAACAAAGACCCAGTGCAGCCAATAATGAATACAATTTAAGATAAAAATGGTAAAAATAAATAAATATATAAATAACCAGGGCTGAAATTTTCCCTTCTCAATGTATGACTGCCTGAATGCACCCACAGGCTCTCCACGACGCCACACTGCACACCACTTCGAGCTTGTCAAATAGGGATACATGGGAATATCTGTAACAGCCAAGAGAAAACCGCTCACAGACACAACCACAGCCTTCTGTTTCTGAAGAGCTTTCACCACAACGGAAGCGTCCATGTATTAGTAGATCTGAGCTTTGAAAACTCAGACCTCTGACTTAATTTTTGGAGTCCTTGAATGTGAGAACTGAGGAATGTAGATGCCCAGGTCTGAAAGCAGGGGTGACTCTCTCCCCAGGGCTCACATTGACATTGTTGGGGTCATGACGTGGAGCATGACTTGAAGACAGAGAGGAATCCAAACCAACAGACAACTTTCATGTAAATATGAGATGTGCACCATGTCGGGTTTAGGGAGCTGTTCTTGTTCAGTCGCTCAGTTGTGTCTGACTCTGCAACCCCATGGACTGCAGCATGCCTGGTTTCCCTGTCCTTTACCAGCTCCCGGATTTTGTTCAAACTCATGTCCATTGAGTTGGTGATGCTGTCCAACCATCTCATCCTCTGTCGTTTAGAGAGTGTTGAGCTATTAAACATTGTTTTGATTTCTCTTTGTTTATAGAGGTCCAGGTGTGAACAGCACATCTTACAAACATGTTCTCTGTAGAAACCAGATGTGTTCTCAAATACTTCCCTGAGTAAGGAGCCTGAGGGGTCATTCCATCAGGGGAACTTTCTGTAGATGGATTAGGACTTTTTAGGAAGGTTACCAAGTCAACAGCCTGAGCTACATATTTGGTATTGCTTTTGGTATGTTTTAATAGAATGCAAAAGACTAGAGATCTCTTCAAGACAATTAGAGATACCAAGGGAATATTTCATGCAAAGATGGGCTCTATAAAGGACAGAAATGGTATGGACCTAACACAAGGAAAAGATATTAAGAAGAGGTGGCAAGAATACATAGAAGAACTGTACAAAAATGATCTCATGACCCAGATAATCACGATGGTGTGATCACTCACCTAGAGCCAGACATCCTGGAATCTGAAGTGAAGTGAGCCTTAGGAAGCATCACTACGAACAAAGCTAGTGGAGGTGATGGAATTCCACTTGAGCTATTTCAAGTCCTAAAAGATGATGCTGTGAAAGTGCTGCACTCAATATGCCAGCAAATTTGGAAAACTCAGCAGTGGCCACAGGACTGGAAAAGGTCAGTTTTCATTCCAATCCCAAAGAAAGACAATGCCAAAAAATGTTCAAACTACCGCACAATTGCACTCATTTCACACGCTAGCAAAATAATACTCAAAATACTCCAAGTCGGGCTTCAGCAATACGTGAACTATGAAATTCCAGATGTTCAAGCTGGTTTTAGAAAAGGCAGAGGAACCGGAGATCAAATTGCCAACATCCGCTGGATCATGGAAAAAGCAAGGGAGTTCCAGAAAAACATCGATTTCTGCTTTATTGACTATGCCAAAGCCTTTGACTGTGTGGATCACCATAAACTGTGGAAAATTCTGAAAGAAATGGGAATACCAGACCACCTGACCTGCCTCCTGAGAAATCTGTATGCAGGCCAGGAAGCAACAGTTAGAACTGGACATGGAACAACAGACTGGTTGCAAACAGGAAAAGGAGTACATGAAGGCTGTATGTTGTCACCCTATTTATATAACTTATATGCAGAGTACACCATGAGAAATGCTGGGCTGGAGGAAGCACAAGCTGGGATCAAGATTGCCAGGAGAAATATCAATAACCTCAGATATGCAGATGACACCACCCTTATGGCAGAAAGTGAAGAGGAACTAAAGAGCCTCTTGATGAAAGTGAAAGAGGAGAGTGAAAAAGCTGGCTTAAAACTCAACATTCAGAAAATGAAGATCATGGCATCTGGTCCCATCAATTCATGGGAAATAGATGGGGAAACAGTGGAAACAGTGTCAGACTCTATTTTGGGGGGCTCCAAAATCACTGCAGATGGTGACTGTAGCCATGAAATTAAAAGATGCATGCTCCTTGGAAGGAAAGTTATGACCAACCAAGACAGCATATTAAAAAGCAGAGACATTACTTTGCCAACAAAGGGCCATCTAGTCAAAGCTGTGGTTTTTCCAGTGGTCATGTATGGATGTGAGAGTTGGACTACAAAGAAAGCTGAGTGCCGAAGAATGATGCTTTTGAACTGTGGTGTTGGAGAAGAGTCTTGAGAGTCCCCTGGACAGCAAGGAGATTCAACCAGTCCATCCTAAAGGAGATCAGTCCTGGGTGTTCATTGGAAGGACTAATGTTGAAGCTGAAACTCCAGTACTTTGGCAACCTGATGCAAAGAGCTGACTCATTTGAAAAGACCCTGATGCTGGGAAAAGATTGAGGGCAAGAGGAGAAGGGGACGATGACAGAAGATGAGATGGTTGGATGGCATCACTGACTCAATGGACATGAGTTTGGGTGGACTCTGGGAGCTGGTGATGGACAGGGAGGCCTGGCGTGCTGCAGTCCATGGGTCGCAAAGAGTTGGACATGACTGAGCAACTAAATGACTGCATTACTATGAACTATGAGTTACTAACAGAGAAGGCAATGGCACCTCACTCCAGTGCTCTTGCCTGGAGAATCCCATGGATGGAGGAGCCTGGAAGGCTGCAGTCCATGGGGTTGCTGAGCGTCGGACACAACTGAACGACTTTCCTTTCACTTTTCACTTTCATTCATTGGAGAAGGAAATGGCAACCCACTCCAGTGTTCTTGCCTGGAGAATCCCAGGGACGGGGGAGCCTGGTGGGCTGCCGTCTATAGGGTCGCACAGAGTCGGACACGATTGAAGCAACTCAGCAGCAGCAGCATGAGTTATTAATAGGTAAGCAAGGACACACAAACTGAGGACCCTTCAATGGCAAAAACAAAACAAATACTTTTCTTAATTGTTGTTGTTTTCCAGTTGCTAAGTCATGTCCAACTCTTTGTAACCCCATGGGCTGTGGCACACCAGGCTTCCCTGTCCAGTATCTCCAGGAGTTTGCTCCAGATCATGTCCATTGACTCAGTGATGTCATCCAGCCATCTCATCTTCTGTCGCCCCCTTCTCCTCCTGCCCTCAATCTTTCCCAGCATCAGGGTCTTTTGCAATGAGTTGGCTCTTCACATCAGGTGGCCAAAACTGAGCTTCAGCTTCAGCATCAGTCCTTCCAATGAATATTCAGGGTTGATTTCCTTTAGGGAAATCCCTTTAAAAGAAAAGGGCCATCAAGAAACAGCAGCAGCCACTTTGATGGCTTTTAGCAGATTCCGTCATGATAAAAACCCATTTCACGAGCAGTTACTGGTGCATGTTGATCTCAGCACTGAAATAAGGGTGAAACTCAGGTCAATTATTTACCTTGGAGATAACAACATCTCAATATTCCTGCAAATATTAGCGCCGTTCAGAAGATACAGTTTCTATTCTGGATCCTTTTGTCCAAACATTCAGCTTAGATGTAGACAAAGGCAGATGTTGCTACCCGCAGGGAAAACCAACTTCTACATAGGGAATCAGGACCCAGTTTGCATATGGAGCTAATCCAGGCACATGCAACAAGATATTTTCTCCATGCTGAACAGTTTCCCCATTATTTGGAAATGAGTTGACTCGCTTTTCACATTTACAATTTGAAAACCTCCCAACTCATTATAGACATTTTTTTTTCTTTCTTCGCCACTCAGAAGAGATTTTCCTCTCTCAGACTGCCATCATAAATAGTAAATTGAAAAACTGTTCGTTTATCACAAGTTGCCACATTGCGGATGACATGGTACACATGCAGGTATTTATACTGCTCTCGGCTGGAGATCATTGTAACTTGAGAAGCATGCAGAAGCTGGTCTAAAAGAACAAGGATGCTGACTACAGCATTATTTGCCACTGTGAAAAATTAGAGACAAGCAAGCAGTGCTGGGCAGTACAAATCGCTCAGTCATGTCTGACTCTTTGCGACCCCATGGACTATACAGTCCATGGAATTCTCCAGGCCAGAACACTGGAGTGGGTAGCCTTTCCCTTCTCCAGGGGATCTTCCCAACCCAGGGATCGAACCCAGGTCTCCCACATTGCAGGCAGATTCTTTACCAACTGAGCCACAAAGGAAGCCCAGAGACAAGCAAAGTGTCTGCTTTTATAAAATAAATTACAGGATGATAGCACTGTTTGATTTTGTAAAATACATGTACGTCTATATGCCACTTCCCTACAGCTGCGCATGTCGGGCACTGCACAATTTCAGCAGGCATCCACATCACAGTCTATATCATGGGCAGGAACTCTTTCAGAAAAGGACCAGATAAGTCAAGGTTCTGGGCTTTTCAAGCCATAATGTCAATTCCACAATTACTCAGCTCTGCGTGTGTGTGTGCTCAGTTGCTAAGCTGTGTCCGACTCTTTGTGACCCCCTGGACTGTAGCCCACCAGGATCCTCAGCCGACGGGATTTTCCAAGCAAGAGTACTGAAGTGGGTTGCCATTTCCTCCTCCAGGGGATCTTCTCAACCCAGGGATTGAACCCATGTCTGCTGCACCTCCTGCATTATCAGGCAGATTCTTTACCACCCAGCCACCTGGGAAGCCCATTCAACTCTGACACTGGAGGAAAAGTAGCCAAAAATACTACTGAATGAGTGTGGCCAGATTCCAATAAAACTTTTTTATCTGGACACTAAAATGGGAATCTCATCTAATTTTCACCTGGCATGAAATATCATTCTTTTGATTTTTAGACCATTTTCAAATGTGAAAACTGCTTTTAGTTCAAGGGCCCCCAAAAAACAGGTGTCAGACGGGCAATGACCATTGACTGAAGACCCACAGATGTCTCACCCTGATCTGTGTGAAAGATGAAAGTTGCCAAATGAACTTGTGTTCAATGCACTGCCTGACATGAAAATCTTGTTTTGCTGAAACAAAGTTGGAGGATTTTCACACCTAAGTGTGAACACCTGTTATCTCTAAAACCTTTTGGGGTGGGGGTACCGATAACAATTTGTAAGTTTTACCTTATTTGCTGAGTGTATCTATTTTTCTCAGCAGAAATACACAACCAATTCTTTCCAAAGGCTATAAGAGGAGAAGCTAAAGCTGATTGCTTGGGGTCCACACTCAGGTAAAGTGACTCCCCTGCGTGTCCGAGTAGTGGCATCCGCCTGGAGATGGACAGGAAGAGCTGTGTTCAAGAAGCAGCACACTGGGATTACAAGATTTCCTATGTTGTCCTGTAAAGTGGTTACACAAAGCAGTGCTTTATCACAATCCACAAAACTGTCATTGATGTTTTATGAACTTTTCAGTGTGTCTATTACAGTGGATGATGGAAAGATGAAAAGATTCCTGGAGAGACTAATCTTTTTGCCTTTCAATACTCTCCTAACTTCCCTAAAACAATCAAGAGGCTGAGTCTGGTCATTACAAATTAAAAGAAATTGTGCAGTAATTAAATAATCACATCTAAAATACCACCCTTAAGTCCACATCACTGCCGCAAAGCCTCCTTTCACTATGATGGAAAACAGATGGATGGATATTTTTTTCCAAACTGTGTAGAAAGGTCTGAGTTCCCAATCCCATCACAGTTTAACAAATGCCCATTGAAAAATGACTCCACAAGATTTTTTTTTGTCCTATATCTCACCTCTATCATACTTGCTGGAACTGGCAGTTAAAAGAGAAAAGTTACAAAACACTGCTCTGCATAATCCACTCTGGTATACATTTAACTTTGGAAATCAACTTTTTTTTTTTAACTTTTTGACTGTACCTCAACCAGCATGGAAGATCTTAGTTCCTCAATCAGGGATCAAACCCATGCCCTCTGCAGTGAAAACATGGAGGCTGGACTGCCAGGGAAGTGAACATTGTTTTAAAATGAAAGTCAACATTGTTTTTAAATAAGAGACAAGGGTTTCCTAGACACTGACAAGGACGCTACGGTGTCCTAAACCTCCAAAGAGAAGCACAGAAAACACAGACCAGGGATAAGGGGGAGAGTCAGCTGGCAGGAAGGACAGAGCTATGCTGTACCACATACAAAGGCCCCCAAGATCAACTCCTCACCCAGCCACGAGCCTAAAGAGGAGAGATCTCACGGAAAGTAATGACTTCTTCAAGCTTTAGTGGGCCTGGTGTCAGAAGCCCGGACACTCCTCCCCGTTCACTGTAGACTGAGCCTCATTCCTGAAGAGCCTGCTGTGGGATTGATCGGGAATCTGGAAATAGAAGAGGCTCTGGGGTTCTTTGATTGAATCCCTTCAAAAGGACCATCAGCCTCTGTCTAGGAGGGCAGATGCCCACTGCCAGTTCTCCACATCCATTCCCCTGCTCTGCCCTCAGCTCCTTTAGGATCCAACGAGGCATATCATCTTCCGTGCAGTTTTTAAAATCACTCCAGACGCACTGGTACGTCTGTCTTTGTCTAACATTTATTTATGTGACAGACCTGTCTCTGTCTGAAAATCACTTGAAGCGTCCTGCCACTGGCGGCCGCTTGGTTATCACATGCTGGACATCGCACACGTAGGGTCAGGACCAGCATGGCCCCAAATCATTCTTTCTATCTGTGTGTGTGTGTCCTCTTCTTCACATGTTAGGTTACTCTCTCCGCTCCTCTCTTTCCTCTTTCTAATTCTCAGGCCTGTTTCTGGGTTCTATCTGTATAAACAGCTGTTTCTCCACCCCTGGTTTTAGAGTTCTTTCTGGAAGAACCAATTTCTCAACCTCTCTCGCCCCTTCTCTTCCTCCCTCCCTCTTCCTCTTCCCTCTGCCTCCTCTTGCCTCCTCTTCCTCTTTCTGGATCTCCCACATCCCCCTCAGGATGGCAAACATTTACAGGAACCAGTAATAAACCTGCTGAATTTCCCGGGGCAGGAGTTTTCTTCTGAGTCTTCAGAACGAGTGTGATTTAAAATATACACATATATATGTATGAACTTTCAGCTGGGCTGGGTCTTTGTTGCTGCACAGGCTTGCGGTGAGTGGGGGCTACTCTCTAGCTGTGGTGCACTGGCTTCTCACTGCGACGGCTTCTCTTGTTGCAGAGCATGGGCATTCAAACCTACGCACTCAGGTCTCAGTTGTTGTGGGACGTGGGCTCAGGAGTTGTGGCTCCCCGGGCTCTACGGTGCAGGATCAGGAGTTGTGGCCCACAGACTCAGTTGCTCCACAGCGTGTGGGATCTTCCCAGATCAGGGATTGAACCCGTGTCTCCTGCATTGGCAGGTGGATTCTTTACTGCTGAGCCACCAAGGAAGGCTCAAGTGTGATGTTTTAAATCAAATAAACAGCCCATGGAATAGAAGTAAGGAGGTCTGGAAGACACAGAAGAAACTTATGCACAGCCATATCAGTTCAGTTGCTCAGTCATGTCCAACTCTTTGCGACCCTATGAACCGCAGCATGCCAGGCTTCCCTGTCTATCACCAACTCCCAGAGTTCACTCAGACTCATGTCCATCAAGTCGGTGATGCCATCCAGCCATCTCATCCTCTGTCGTCCCCTTTTCCTCCTGCCCCCAATCCCTACCAGCATCAGAGTCTTTTCCAGTGAGTCAAATCTTTGTATCAGGTGGCCAAAGTATTGGAGTTTCAGCTTTAGCATCTCTCCTTCCAAAGAACACCCAGGACCGATCTTCTTTCGGATGGACTAGTTGGATCTCCTTGCAGACCAAGGGACTCTCAAGAGTCTTCTCCAACACCACAGTTCAAAAGCATCAATTCTTCGGCGCTCAGCTTTCTCACATCCACACATGACCACTGGAAAAACCATAGCCTTGACTAGACGGACCTTTGTTGGCAAAGTAAAGTCTCTGCTTTTGATTATGATATCTAGGTTGGTCATACTTTCCTTCCAGGGAGTAAGCGTCTTTTAATTTCATGGCTGCAATCACCATCTGCAGTGATTTTGGAGCCCACAAAAATAAAGTCAGCCACTGCTTCCACTATTTCCCATGAATTGATGGGACCAGATGCCATGATCTTCATTTTCTGAATGTTGAGTTTTAAGCCAGCTTTTTCACTCTCCTCTTTCACTTTCATCAAGAGGCTCTTTAGTTCCTCTTCACTTTCTGCCATAAGGGTGGTGTCATCTGCATATCTGAGGTTATTGATATTTCTCCTGGCAATCTTGATTCCAGCTTGTGCTTCTTCCAGCCCACCATTTCTCATGATGTACTCTGCATATAAATTAAATAAATAGGGTGATAATATACAGCCTTGATGTACTCCTTTTCCTATTTGGAACCAGTCTGTTGTTCCATGTCCAGTTCTAACTGTTGCTTCCTGACCTGCATACAGATTTCTCAAGAGGCAGGTTAGGTGGTCTGGTATTCCTATCTCCTTCAGAATTTTCAGCAGTTTATTGTGATCCACACAGTCAAAGGCTTTGGCATAGTCAATAAAGCAGAAATAGATGTTTTTCTGGAACTCTCTTGCTTTTTCCATGATCCAACGGATGTTGGCAATTTGATCTCCGGTTCCTCTGCCTTTTCTAAAACCAGCTTGAACATCTGGAAGTTCACGGTTCACGTATTGCTGAAGCCTGGCTTGGAGAAGTTTGAGCATTACTTTACTAGCGTGTGAGATGAGTGCAATTGTGTGGTAGTTGGAGCATTCTTTGGCATTGCCTTTCTTTGGGATTGGAATGAAAACTGACCTTTTCCAGTCCTGTGGCCACTGCTGAGTTTTCCAAATGTGCTGGCATATTGAGTGCAGCACTTTCACAGCATCATCTTTCAGGATTTGAAATAGCTCAAGTGGAATTCCATCACCTCCACTAGGTTTGTTCGTAGTGATGCTTTCTAAGGCCCACTTGACTTCACATTCCAGGATGTCTGGCTCTAGGTGAGTGATCACACCATCGTGATTATCTGGGTCATGAAGACCTTTTTTGTACAATTCTTCTGTGTATTCTTGTCACCTCCTCTTAATATCTTCTGTTTCTGTTAGGTCCAGACCATTTCTGTCCTTTATCGAGCCCATCTTTGCAAGAAATGTTCCCTTGGTATCTCTAATTTTCTTGAAGAGATCTCTAGTCGTTCCCATTCTGTTGTTTTCCTCTATTTCCTTGCACTGATCGCTGAGGAAGGCTTTCTTATCTCTCCTTGCTATTCTTTGGAACTCTGCATTCAAATGCTTAGATTTTTCCTTTTCTCCTTTGCTTTTTGCTTCTCTTCTTTTCACAGCTATTTGTAAGGCCTCCCCAGACAGCATTGTGCTTTTTTGCATTTCTTTTCCATGGGGATGGTCTTGATCCCTGTCTCCTGTACAATGTCATGAACCTCATTCCATAGTTCATCAGGCAATCTGTCTATCAGATCTAGTCCCTTAAATCTATTTCTCACTTTCACTGTATAATCATAAGGGATTTGATTTAGGTCATACTTGAATGGTCTAGCGGTTTTCCCTACTTTCTTCAATTTCAGTCCGAATTTGGCAATAAGGAGTTCATGATCTGAGCCACAGTCATCTCCTGGTCTTGTTTTTGTTGATTGTATAGAGCTTCTCCATCTTTGGCTACAGAGAATATAATCAATCTGATTTCAGTGTTGACCATCTGGTGATGTCCACGTGTATATTCTTCTCTTGTGTTGTTGGAAGAGGGTGTTTGCTATGACCAGTGCATTCTCTTGGCAAAACTCTATGCCTTTGCCCCTGCTTCATTCCGTATTCCAAGGCCAAATGCACAGCCACAGAGAAGGACACAAATGAAGATTCCAGAATATAGCTGGACCACCTTCTGCTTTGAAACTTTTGTCTTTTAAGGATGTTTTCTGATTTTCTGATATGGCGAGATCCTAGACTCTGATATTCCTAAAAACATTTCCACTGGATAAAAGAAGATAATTTTCATTTATTTAATAGGACATCTGTGTGTCTCAGGCCCCCAACGTTTACCATGTGAAGTGGAGGAGAGAGAAGAGGAGAGAACCTCATTTACTCTGTATGACAGAGTGAAATAAAACAGAAAGAAAAAAACAAATATCGTATATTAACATATACAGAATGGTATAACATATTCCACAATTAACATATGTGGAGTCTGCATGCATGCATGCTAAGTTGCTTCAGTCATGTCTGACTCTTTGTGACCCCATGAACTGTTGCCCACCAGGCTCCTCCGTCCATGGGATTCTCCAGGCAAGAATACTGGAGTGGGTTGCCATGCCCTCCTCCAGGGGATCTTCCCACCCAGGGATTGAATCCAGGTCTCCTGCATTGTAGGCAGACTCTTTACCATCTGAGCCACCAGGGAAGCCCTATGTGGAATCGAGAACATGGTATAATGATCTTATTTGCAAAGCAGAAACAGAGACACAGACAAGAGAACAAATGTGTGGACATCAAGGGGGTAGAGGGATGTGGGATGAACTGGGAGATTGAGGTTGACATACGTACACTATTGTTACTACGTATAAAATAGATAACCAAAAAGAACATACATTACAGCACATCAAACTCTGCTCAGTGCTCTTTGGTGACCTAAATAGTAAGGAAACCTAAGAAAGATGGGACATGTGTATATGCACAGCTGATTCACTCTGCTGAACAGCAGAAACTAACGCAACACAGTAAAGCAACTGTACTCCAGTAAAAATAGAAAAAGAGGTGAGGACCTAAGGTAAAAACTAAACACACTCCAGATCATCCTAAAAAAATCCCTTAAGCTTCCAATAACACACAGTACATATTCTAGTGCAAAATTCTCATGCCTTCTGATGTGTCAGAACCACATGACGGAACAAAAGAAAGGTTATACACAGATACCTTGCAACCAGCCTTCTGCCCTTGGCTGGCTGTCACTACCTGGGGGCCATCGCTGGTGACCAGCACTCAAGTTGGCCTGCCTGTCCAGAAGTTTCACATGTTCTGCATTAACCAAAGCTTCTACTATCCAGTTTCCTTTTTTAAAAAATTGTATTAAGATACAGCTGATTTACAATGTCATGTTAATTTCTACTATCCAGCAAAGTGACTCAGTTATATATACATACACATTCTTTTTCATATTCTTTTCCATTATGGTTTATCACAGGATATTGAATAGAGTTTCCTGTGCTATACAGTAGGATCTTGTTTATCCACTCTATAAGAGATCTGTTTTCTTTTTTTTTAAGTTTTTTATGTGTGTGGACCATTTTAAAAGTATTTGTTACAATATTGCTTCCGTTTTATGTTTTGGTTTTTGGCCTCAAGACGTGTGGGATCTTAGTTCCTAGAGCAGTGGTCAAACCCATACCACCTGCATTGGAAAGGCGAAGTCAATATTGGACTGCCAGGGAAGTCCCACAGATCTGTTTTCATAATACAAGTCTTAACAGAAAACCTAGGCTTGGAAGCACCTGTCAGATGTTTTGCATACAGGGACTGGGTTGACACTGCCAGGTGTGAATTCTGCAGAGGTCCACATGCAAACTGCTCTGTTCTCTGCAGAGTTACAGGAATGAAGCCTTTCACCCTTGGTCTTAGGTCCCTGCCAGATGTGCTGTCTACCTGAGATTTGCATCTTACTGGGGATGGAAGTATGTTCTGGGTAAGGGGAAGGTTTTGTTTGGCACCCAAAATTAAGGAGAACACACTTGCATCTCCACTGACTCCTCACAAGGAATAGAGAAAAACCCAGAGCAACTTCCAAGTAAGAGCGTTCCATCATGTTGCACAGGCATGACACCAGGTGACCATCGTGACCAAGCAGGAAAGTAAGTCAATGATGCAAACTAAGAGAGTCACCAGGGGGAGGGTGGGCTGGCCTCAGTTTTCTCATCTGTAAAATGAGCTAGCACTCAATCAAGTCCTCGTTCCCCTCCCCTCCCAGAACCAACTTGCATCACACTCTTTGTCCAAGTGTGCAGTACGCACGGCAAGCTTATGAGGCTTCAAGGTGGTCCTGGGGGGCTCTCACACACCACCTCATGTATATCATCTCTCATACATCATCTCAGCCATCAGATGTGGTAAGCGCTATAGTCACCCCACTTTACAGAGGAAGAAAGCGATGGAGCCCCAGGTAATAGGATCAGTGATGGGCATGAGGAGGATTCCACCTGCACCAAGAACAGCCAGCATTTCCTGGATCTGTAAGCATCTCTCCACACTCTAGAGCCCTTCCAGGAAGGCACTCCAATGAGATGAAGCAAAGTGCAAGAGAAACCAACCTCATGGAGCAAACCAAAACCACAATGCATGCTGTCCCCCAGGAGAGAGCCTTGAAATCCTTTACCCCCCACAGCACACAAGGTAGCATCTACTGGATGCCAGGCACACCCCTATTCATGGATGCCAGCCTCACCTTGTAACTGAGCAAGACCCTATGAGGTCTTCCCAGAATAAATTCTCTCCCATGTCCTCCACCTGCCTATTGTCTGTAGAAAAACTTTAGTCAAAGAATAAATTCAATCAGATTAACCAGAAAATGCAGAAAGGAAAACAATCAAGCAAGATAAAAGAATAACAGTGTAGCCATTAAACAAAGTCAAGGACCTTTAGTTCCTCCTCAAGGGCTGTAGATAATATTCTGTGCCAAGTCCTTCCGGTTGCTTTGCAGATACAGAAACCCCCACTAGGTAAGAGAAGTTAACTGTCTGCTCCCCACCAGCACGTAGACCCCAGACTTGTTGGAATCAGAAGGTGGATGATGCTGGGTCCCATTTACCTCCTCACCAACCAATCAGAAGAATGTTCAGAAGTTGATCCCATTCTCCTCTTTGAACCATTTCTATAAAACTCTTCCCTAAGAAAGTAGGGAAAACCACTAGACCATTTAGGTATGACCTAAATCTAATCGCTTACAATTATACAGTGGAAGCGTGAAATAGATTCAAGGCATAAGATCTGATAGACAGAGTGCCTGAAGAACTATGCACACTGGTTCATGACACTGTATAGGAGGCAGTGACCATCCTCAAGGAAAAGAAATGCAAAAAAGGCAAAATGGTTGTCTGATGAGGCCTTTCAAATAGCTGAGAAAAGAAGAGAAGCAAAAGGCAAGGAGAAAAGGAAAGACACAGCCATTTGAATGCAGAGTTCCAAAGAATAGCAAGGAGCAATAAGAAAGCCTTCCTCAGTGGTTAATGCAAAGAAGTAGAGGAAAACAATAGAATGGGAAAGACTAGAGATCTTTTCAAGAAATACGAAGGGAACATTTCAAGCAAAGATGTGCACGATAAAGGACAGATATGCTATGGACCTAACAGAAGCAGAAGACATTAAGAAGAGGTGGCAAGAATATACGGAAGAACTGTACAAAAAAGATCATCATGACCCAGATAACCACGATGGTGCGATCACTCACCTAGAGCCAGACATCCTGGAAAACAAAGTCAAGTGGGCCTTAGGAAGCAACACTACAACCAAAGCTAGTGGAGGTGATGGAATTCCAGTTGAGCTATTTCAAATCCTGGAAGATGATGCTGTGAAAGTGCTGCACTCAATATGCCAGCAAATTTGGAAAACTCAGCAGTTGGCCACAGGACTGGAAAAGGTCAGTTTTCATTCCGATCCCAAAGAAAGACCATGCCACAAAATGCTCAAACTACCGCACAATTGCACTCATCTCACACACTAGCAAAGTAATGCTCAAAATTCTCCAAGCCAGGCTTCAACGGTATGTGAACCATGAACTTCTAGATGTTCAAGCTGGTTTTAGAAAAGGTAGAGGAACCAGAGATCAAATTGTCAACATCCACTGGATCAGAGAAAAAGCAAGAGAATTCCAGGAAAACATCTACTTCTGCTTTATTGACTATGCCAAAGCGTTTGACTGTGTAGATCACAAAAAACTGTGGAAAATTTTTCAAGAGATGGGAATACCAGACCACCTTATCTGCCTCCTGAGAAATCTGTATGCAGGTCAAGAAGCAACAGTTAGAACCAAACATGGAACAACAGACTGGTTCCAAGTTGGGAAAGGAATGCGTCAAGGCTGTATTGTAACTCTGTTTATTTAACTTCTATGCAGACTATATCATGTGAAATGCCGGGCTGCATGAAGCGCAAGCTGGAATCAAGATTGCTGGGAGAAATATCAATAACCTCAGATATGCAGATGACACCACCCGTATGGCAAAAAGAGAAGAGGAACTGGAGAGCCTCTTGATACAAGTGAAAGAGGAAAGTGAGAAAACTGGCTTGAAACTCAGCATTCAAAAACTAAAATCATGGCATCTGGTCCCATCACTTCATGGCAAATAGATGGGGAAACAATGGAAACAGTGATGACTTCATTTTCTTGGGCTCCCAAATCACTGCAGATGGTGACTGCAGCCATGAAAGCTATGACCAACCTAGACACCATATTAAAAAGCAGAGACATTACTTTGCCAGCAAAGGTTTGTCTAGTCAAAGCTATGGTTTTTCCAGTAGTCATGTATGGATGTGAGAGTTGGACTGTAAAAAAAGCTTAGTGCCAAAGAATTGATGATTTTGAATTATGGTGTTGGAGAAGTCCCTTGGACTGAAAGGAGATCAAACCAGTCAATCCTAAAGGAAATCAGTCCTGAATATTCATTGGAAGGACTAATGCTGAAGCTGAAGCTCCAATACTTTGGCCACCTGATGTGAAGAGCTGACTCACTGGAAAAGACCCTGTTGCTGGGAAAGATTGAAGGTGGGAAGAGAAGGGGACAACAGAGGATGAGATTGTTGGATGGCATAACCGCCTCAATGGACATGAGTTTGAGCAAGCTAAGGAGTTGGGTGATGGACAGGGAGGCCTGGCGTGCTGCAGTCCATGGGGTCGCAAAGAGTTGGACACAACTGAATGACTGAACTGACTGAACTAACAGACCACCTGCAGGGCAGGGCACACAGTTTTGAGGGCTTAGCCCTCTGCGACATGACATGCTGTGCCTGGCAAGGTACAAGCTATTCTCTTCTACTTCACCCAAACTCTTGTCTCCAAGATTCAATTCAGCATCGGTGTACAGAGGCCAGAGTTGGTAACAGCCTCACCAGGGAATGACCTGGTTAGGTACCTGGTTACCACCCATTAGAGCATGTTCACATAGTAAGCAAAACCCAGGGTTGGATGTGAATGGACCATTCTACTCCCCAGTCCCTGATTCCCACCATTCTCCCAACTGAGCCAGAGCAGGGTCTAGTGAATCACTTTTCAGAGGCATCATATGGCCCTCTCGGGGCCCAGGGCAGGCTGCCCCAAAATGTGTCTCAAAAGCATACTATTTTGAATTTAAATCATTTAAGAAACATGTGGTTTCTTAGGATGCAGAAGGGAGGGAGTGGGAGTTTGGGGTTATCAGATGCAAAATGGATAAACAACAAGGTCTTACTGTGTAGCACAGGGAAACTATATTCAGTATCCTGTGATAAACCATCATGGAGAAGAATATGAACAAGAATATATATTGCATAACTGAGTCAATTTGCTGTACAGCATAAATTAATACAACACTGTAAATCAATTACATTTTAATAAAATTTAAAAAAGAAACAGCTAATGCAAGAGAGACACTCCGACCCTCCTCTCTGTCTCCCTGAAGCAGAACATAAAGGTCCCATGAGAAAGGTACCCTACCCTAATTTACATGTAGAAGGACACCACTGTCACCAGAGATGGGGGATTCAGGTCAAGAAGCTTGCAGACAAAACTGTGTTAGCTCTGCACTTGATGACCCCAGGCCTCACCTCTGTTTAGATTCTCTGCTCACTGAGCAGCACCCACACCTAAGTTTCTTTTTCCTGCCAACCTCAAAATGTATTGTTTCTTGGAATATATGTAAAGACATAACTGATCCACTTTGCAGTACAGGCGAAAGTAACGCAACACTGCAAAGCAACTATGCTCCAATAAAAAAATAAATAAAATTTCAAGAAAGCTATTGTTTCATTTAAAAAGTATAAAAGCTGCCTGCCTTGGTCACTTCTTAGGTCCTATTTCTATGAGACCTCCATGCACACGAATTAAAATGTGTTTCTTCCCCCTCCCACCCCACCCCGCTCATTTGTCTTGTGCCCATTTTATTATTAGTTCAGCCACAAGCTCTCAAGAAAGGTGGGGATGGGAAGAATCTCCCCCTCCCCGACACTCACATATATTATCCATTTCTGGTAATGAACTAGTTGCCCAAATTTTTTAAATTGGGACTTTTCCCAAAGACCTGGATTGACATTTTCTTGCGGGCGCTTGGAAGTTCTAGCCACCCTGCACCTGGGAACGAGTCCTGGGCCATGAGTCAGGGCCTCCACACCCCCGGTCACCACCGTCACTCTGCCTCCTTTCCTTCAATCTTTCCATCACCCCATCTGCCTTTAAAGAATGTAACCTGCTAAGATAAACTGTGCACGGTTTGGAAGTAAGGCAACAAGCTCACTGTGTGCCCTTTCAAGATCAGGTGAGGACATTCAACAGCCACATGAAAATGTCACGGGACCCTCCTGGGAAAGAGGATTCCACTGCATTCACTGTTTACTATTGATCAGGGCCCAGACTTTGTAAATAGAGATGTTAAGTTGCAGAAGACTGACAAGCTAAAAACGACTTTTGTCCAGGAGAGATGCAAATCATTTCTGCCACATGGAAAAGAAAACCTCAGAGTGATTTTTTTTTTAATGCCCAGGGAGGGCGTCAAACTTTATAATTCTATTCTAGCGTCCTTTTACTTTTTCCACTGAATGTGTGTGTGTGTGAATTTCTCACAATCCCCTTTTCTTTAGCTCTACCACGTCACCGACTCCAAATTTGGCTTATTTTGCTCCACTATGTTTCTAACTTTTGAAAATGTTACACTTTCGATCTGTGGTGCTGGAGAAGACTCTTGAGAGTCCCTTGGACAGCAAGGACATCCAACCAGTCGACCCTAAAGGAAATCAACCCTGAATATTCATTGGAAGGGCGGATGCTAAAGCTGAAAGTCCAGTACTTTGGCCATCTGATGCTAAGAGCCAACTCATTGGAAAAGACCTTGATGTGGGCAAAGATGGGGCAGAAGGAGAAGGGAATGACAGAGGATGAAATAGTTGGATGGTATCATCAGCTCACTGGACATGTGAAGGGCAGGGAAGCCTGGTGTGCTGCCGTCCATGGGGTAGCAGAGTTGGACACAACTGAGTGACTGAACAACAATGTTTTGAAAAATCACACTTTTTACAATGTTCTACTCTAACCAACCTTTGACTCTTCCAATGGAATAAAGCTAGAGATGTTCTCCTCGCAAAGTTGCTTGGAAAAGACTGACTTGGATCCAGACCTTTCCCAGAGCATAGAAGAGGAGAAAACACTTTCAAACTCATTTGACAAGACCAGTCTTCCCCTCATAACCAAACCAGCAAGGCCACCACAAAAGAGAAAATGACAAGCAAATATCCCTGATGAACACAGATACAAAAATCCTCAGCAAAATATTAGCAAAATGAAATTAACAACATAAAAGAATCATAGACCATGATCAAGTGGAATTTATTCCAGGGAAGCAAGGATAGTAAAAATAAATAAATAAGTAAAATAAGGGACTTCCCTGGTGGTCCAGTGGTTAAGACTCCGCACTTCCAACGTAGGGCGTGAGGGTTTGATCCCTGGTCAGGGAACTAGATCCCACATGCCACAACTAAGAGTTCACAAGCGGCAACTAAAGACTCTGTGTACTTCAGCTAAGATCTGGTATAGCCAAATAAATAAAAGTAGAAAAAAAAAATATATATATAGCTTTTAAATAAGTAAATAAAAGACTGACTTGGAAAGCCACAAAAAGCAGACACTCTCACCCCTACATTTCAGGCCCCTAAATCAGGCAGGAATTTCAAGTTCAATAACCAACGAGGGACAGGTGAGATCCTAGTTCCCAGACCAGGAATTGAACCTGCATGCTCCTGCAGTGGAAGTAGGGAGTATCAACCACTGCAGAAGGAAATGGCAACCCACTCCAGTATTCTTGCCTGGAGAATCCCATGAAGGCAGCCTGGCAGGCTACAGTCCATGGGGTCACAAATAGTCAGACACAACTGAAGCAACTTAGCACACAAGCATACACGGGCTGCCAGGGAAGTCCTGATGCTGCAGATTTATGATATGCTCCACGCACGTGCATCTCTCCACTGATAAAGCACAAAATACACCTGTCCTTTCCATTTACTCCGAGCCACTAATTCAATCTATTCCTTCTGTGCTGTCTGAACTTTTCATTTCCAATAGATTCAGACTTATTCACCACAGCTACCGAAGTTGATCACTTGTGCCTTCTCCTCACATCCCGGGGTGCTACCTGCTGACATCCTTAAGAGAATTTAGAAATAAATCTAATAGAGGGCCTTTCACACCAGAGAACTGTTTATTTGAATTCCATCAAGAGGGGACACAAGTAGAATCCAAGAATGGGTCTGGGATTCAAAAGCACTTAGCTAAGACATTTACCTATGCGCTGCCTAGAACCATTCCAGGGTAATAAAATAAAAACACCATTGAAAGTTGACACCGCCTAGGCTAAATGCTTGCTGTTTGAAGATGAAGCAACATGAGCTTAGTTAAAAAAAAAAAAAAGCCACAGCAGCCAAGCTACAAGATTGAAGCACCTGATCACACGTCTGCATCTCAACGAAAAGAGAGGGTACTGGTGGATGCAGACCAGCAATGGAGGAATTCCAGGGCAGACTGAAATGCGGATCCGAGGCCGCTCAGCAGCACACTCCAAGAACCGAGGCATGGAAAAGAAACCTGGTTCATCAGCACTGTCTTTCTGGATTCCATATATATGCATTAATGTACGATATTTGTTTTTCTCTTTCTGACTTACTTCACTCTGTAAAACAGGCTCTAGGTTCATCCACTTCAGTTCAACTGACTCACATGCATTACTTTTTATGGCTGAATCTATTTGCCGGGCAAGAATAGAGACACAGATGTAGAGAAGAGACTTGTGGTTACAGTGGGGGAAGGAGAAGGTGGGACGAATTGAGAGTAGCATTGAAACCTATACATTGCCATATGTAAAATAAGTAGCTAGTGGAAAGCTGCCGTATAACACAGGGAGCTCAACCCAGTGCTCTGGGACAATCCAGAGGGGTGGCATGGGGAGGCGGGAGGGAGGTTCAGGAGGGAGGGGATATATATATATATACTTATGGCTGATTCACGTTGTTGTATGGCAGAAACCAATACTACCTGGTAAAGCAATTATCCTCCAACACCCGTGGTGGATTCCTGTCAATGTATGGCAAAACCAATATAGAATTGTAAAGTAAAATAAAAAATAAATAAATAAATAAATTTAAAAAAATAAAATAAAATAAATTTTTAAAAAAGAAAAGGAACTGATTTGGAGTGGGCAACAGGGTGGTTGTCAGACAAATATGAGCTGTGTCACATGAAAGCCGCTATAATTTTTAGATTGGGCAAGAGTCTTAATTACAGACTTTGTGTCTGTCTTAGAAGCTGGGTTTAAAAGGAGATGGTTCTAGATAGCTAGAGGGAAGCTGCTGTATAGCACAGGGAGCTCAGCTCGGTGCTCTGTGATTACTAGAGGGGTGGAATGCGGGATAGTGGGAGGAAGAGCCAAGAGGGAGGGCATATATGTATGCCTGCATGCGTGCTTTCGCTCCAGTCATGTCCAACTCTTAATGACCCTATGGACTTTAGCCCAACAGGATCTATCCATGGGATTCTCCAAGCAAGAATACTGGAGTGGGTTGCATGCCCTCCTCCAGGGGATCTCCCCACTCAGGCACTGAACCCGGGTCTCTTATGTCTCCTGCATTGGCTGGTGAGTTTTTTACCACTAGCATCACCTGGGAAACCGTCCGACTCTTCGCGACCCCAGGGACTGTGGCCTACCAGGCTCCTCCATCCATGGGATTTTCCAGGCAAGACTACTGGAGTGGATTGCCATTTCCTTCTCCAGGGGATCTTCCTGACCCAGGAATCAAACCTGGGTCTCCCGCATTGCAGGCAGATGCTTTACCGTCTGAGCCACCAGGGAAGCTCCCAGATATATGTATAGATATAGCCAACTCACTTTGCTGTACAGCAGAAACTAACAAAATATTGTAAAGTAACTATGCCCCAATAAAAAAGGAGATGCTTCTTCAATGGGAATGCTGGTGGGGAACATTGGGAATCCTTCCAAAACAGAAAAGGATGGATCCTGTACCACTGCTAAGGGACCAGCCCACAGTCACAGAAATCAGCAGATGCCCAGAGGCAAACTGCATCCTTCCGAAGAAACTCCCAGGTGCTCCTCTTCCTTCCTTCGGGGTTACCCCTGCAGAGACTGAGGTGCACACTGCCTGACATTTCACGTTAAAATGGGGGTTCTGCTATTTTAAGTAACCTGCTGGTCAGCTCTTTTGTAAAATGAAGAGCCTTAGTTTACAGGGCCTAATGCTCCCGTTTCACATGGATGGAGTTTTTTCTTTGTTTTTTGTGTATATCAAGTTTGCTACAGCAGCCCTTACACATTTGCACTCAAGCAAGACATCATGAGCCTGGCTAAGTCCTGCTTCAGGATAACGCATGTGTCCTAACAGTTATTAGAAAGTCAGAGCACAAAGAACTACGTATAGGATCTTAAAATAATTTATAAGGGAAAAGAATCTGAAAAAGTATACACACACACACACACATAAACCGAATTCCTTGCTGTACACCCGACACTCACACAACACTGCAAATCAACTAGACTAATAGTGAACACAAGTAAATAAACAGGGCTTTGCTGGTGGCTCAAGGCAGGAGACGTGGGTTCAATCTCTCCTGATCCAGGAAGATCCCACATGCTGTGGAACAGTTAAAGCCACAACTACTGAGCCTGTGCTCTAGAGCCTGAGAGCCGTAACTACTGTAGTCCACGCGCTGCAACTACTGAAGCCTGGAGACGCCCTAGAGCTCGAGTTCTGCAACGAGAAGCCCCTGCACCGCAACTGGAGAGCAGCCTCCGGCTCACTGCAGCTAGAGAAACTCCTACGCGGCAATGAAAACCCAGCACAGCCAAAAATAAATGAATAAATTAAATTAAAAAACAAATAAACAAATGTTGTTGGTGGAAAATCAGTGGCTTTCCCCCGAGAAGAAAGTCTGTAGCCCTAGCATATTTTAGTATGTAAAATACCCAGCATGGTGACATCATGGTTTGGGGTTTTTTCCCAGGAGGGGCTGTAACAGAATTTTCCCTTTTGTCCTTTGCTGGTTTCAGCACTCCCAGGCACTGCTGCAGCATCGATCACCAGAGTCCAGCAACTGTGTTTAGTTCAGGGCTGCGGTGGTTTGGAAATATGCCTGTAAATTCTTCTACCACTCATCCTCTTAAAGTCACAGCCTGACTGTACCACCGGCAGCCCCAGTGAGGCTGGAACTGCTATTACCTTCCAAAGAGCAGCACACGGTGACTCCAGCAGAGATCACAAGGGACATCACTGCTCCCAGCCTGCCCTCTCTGGGGCAACCAGTGCCACCTTGGAAGAAAACTAACAGCCTTGACAACTGGCCCAGTTAGGAAGGAACCAATGCCACCTTGCCAGGAGAGATAAATGATTCTCCAGCTCAGCCAAGTCTTCAAATGATTGCAGACTTCAGGCTTTAAGTCTCCCAGCTGAGGACCCAAACACTGTAAAGCAAAGACAAGCCACCGCCACAGGACCCTGCCTGAATTTCTATCCTACCTGAAATGATAAATGCTTATCTTGCTTTACCTTACTGTCACCATCTGGAGGTTGTTTGTTCCTTTCTGTCATTGTTATCACCCAGAGGCTGTATGTTATTGAGCAATTGATAAGCAACACAAGGGCTGAGCACATGCCCACAGGCAAGCCAACAGGAGGAGGAACTTTCTGTTCTAAGCAGGGGAAAAGAAGTGTTTCTCCCGCTAAACATGAGGCTTGGGGGGATATAATTCAGGACCTACTGGAGGACACCATGTGAGCAGACTGCCTGAGGAAAAGTCAATCCTGAGAACAAAAACAAGACATGGGGAGAGACTGAATGCTGATGATGTCATTTGAGCTCCTGGATCAAGCTATACCTGAAGGCCACTCTGGAATTTTTAGTTGCTTAAGCCAATATCATCCAGACACGACTAACTCTAAGCTCTCTACAGTATCAATATCATCGGACACGACTGAGAGACTTCACTTTCACTTTTCACTTTCATGCATTGGAGAAGAAAATGGCAACCCACTCCAGTGTTCTTGCCTGGAGAATCCCAGGGATGGGGGGAGCCTGGTGGGCTGCCGTCTTTGGGGTCGCACAGAGTCAGACACAACTGAAGTGACTTAGCAGTAGCAGTAAGCCAATGTATCTTCTCACCACCTGTGCTTTTACCTTAAGTTAGTTTGGGTTGGATTCCTCTCACTAGGTGTTCAAAAACCCCTGACTCTACGCATTCAGTGTTCCCTGGGCTGCCCCTAGCATAGTGGACTAGATAGTATACTTGATCAGCCATGTCCTTCTGAGGTAAATGGGTAGGTCCAAATGTTTGGAGCCAAAACAACCCTGCTACACTAGCCACAACCAATTAGACTAAGGATTAGGGAAAGACAATCCAGAAGAGGTGAGGTATATCCAGACTCCATGTGAGTTCCTTATAGAACTCACTGTCATGAACTTCTGCTCCTAACAGGGTCTCCAATGACAGAAACTGTTTCCCAGTGGGAGGAGACAGAAATCCAGAAAATAAGCAGACGCACAAAGAAATAGACAAGATAATTCCAGGTGTAGCTGTGTGCCATGAAACATAAAAGTGTGTGGCCCTGGGGAGCTATGTGCACAGACTGGGCAGGGAAGACCCCCTCACTGCATGACAATCAGGCTGGCACTGAATGCAAAGGGGCGAAGCCTGGGGAAAGATTTCCAGGTAGAGGAAACAGCAGGTGCAAACCCCACGGGAATGAAATGAACCTGAAGCTGGGCTTCAGTTCAGTTCAGTTCAGTTCAGTTCAGTCGCTCAGTCGTGTCCGACACTTTGCGACCCCATGAATCACAGCACGCCACGCCTCCCTGTCCATCACCATCTCCCGGAGTTCATTCAGACTCACGTCCATTGAGTCCGTGATGCCATCCAGCCATCTCATCCTCGGTCGTCCCCTTCTCCTCCTGCCCCCAATCCCTCCCAGCATCAGAGTCTTTTCCAGTGAGTCAACTCTTCGCATGAGGTGGCCAAAGTACTGGAGCTTCAGCTTCAGCATCATTCCCTCCAGAGAAATCCCAGGGTTGATCTCCTTCAGAATGGACTGGTTGGATCTCCTTGCAGTCCAAGGGACTCTCAAGAGTCTTCTCCACACCATAGTTCAAAAGCATCAATTCTTCGGCGCTCAGCCTTCTTCACAGTCCAACTCTCACATCCATACATGACCACTGGAAAAACCATAGCCTTGACTAGACGGACCTTAGTTGGCAAAATAATGTCTCTGCTTTTGATTATGCCATCTAGGTTGGTCATAACTTTTCTTCCAAGGAGTAGGCGTCTTTTAATTTCATGGCTGCAGTCACCATCTGCAGTGTTTTTGGAGCCCAAAAAGATAAAGTCTGACACTGTTTCTACTGTTTCCCCATCTACTTCCCATGAATTGATGGGACCAGATGCCATGATCTTCGTTTTCTGAATTTTGAGCTTTAACCCAACCTTTTCACTCTCCTCTTTCACTTTCATCAAGAGGCTTTTTAGTTCCTCTTCACTTTCTGCCATAACGGTGGTGTCATCTGCATATCTGAGGTTATTGATATTTCTCCCAACAATCTTGATTCCAGCTTGTGTTTCTTCCAGTTCAGCATTTCTCATGATGTACTCTGCATATAAGTTAAATAAGCAGGGTGACAATGTACAGCCTTGACGTATTCCTTTTCCTATTTGGAACCAGTCTGTTGTTCCATGTCCAGTTCTAACTGTTGCTTCCTGACCTGCATACAGATTTCTCAGGAGGCAGGTCAGGTGGTCTGGTATTCCCATCTCTTTCAGAATTTTCCGCAGTTTATTGTGATCCACACAGTCAAAGGCTTTGGCATAGTCAATAAAGCAGAAATAGATGTTTTTCTGGAACTCTCTTGCTTTTTCCATGATCCAGCGGATGCTGTCAACTTGATCTCTGGTTCCTCTGCGTTTTCTAAAACCAGCTTGAACATCAGGGAGTTCACGGTTCACATATTGCTGAAACCTGGCTTGGAGAATTTTGAGCATTACTTTACTAGCATGTGAGATGAGTGCAATTGTGTGGTAGTTGGAGCATTCTTTGGCATTGCCTTTCTTTGGAATTGGAATGAAAACTGACCTTTTCCAGTCCTGTGGCCACTGCTGAGTTTTCCAAATTTGCTGACATATTGAGTGCAGCACTTTCACAGGATCATCATTCAGGATTTGAAACAGCTCCACTGGAATTCCATCACCTCCACTAGCTTTGTTCATAGTGATACTTTCTAAGGCCCACTTGACTTCACATTCCAAGATGTCTGGCTCTAGATTAGTGATCACATCATCACGAATATCTGGGTCATGAAGATATTTTTTGTATAGTTCTTCCGTGTATTCTTGCCACCTCCTCTTAATATCTTCTGTTTCTGTTAGGTCCATACCATTTCTGTCCTTTATCGAGCCCAACTTTGCATGAAATGTTCCCTTGGTATCTCTAATTTTCTTGAAGAGATCTCTAGTCTTTCCCATTCTGTTGTTTTCCTCTATTTCTTTGCACTAATCGCGGAAGAAGGCTTTCTTATCTCTACTTGCTATTCTTTGGAACTCTGCATTCAGATGCTTATATCTTTCCTTTTCTCCTTTGCTTTTTGCTTCTCTTCTTTTCACAGCTATTTGTAAGGCCTCCCCAGACAGCATTGTGCTTTTTTGCATTTCTTTTCCATGGGATGGTCTTGATCCCTGTCTCCTGTACAATGTCATGAATCTCATTCCATAGTTCATCAGGCACTCTATGTATCAGATCTAGACCCTTAAATCTATTTCTCACTTTCACTGTATAATCATAAGGGATTTGATTTACGTCATACCTGAATGGTCTAGCAGTTTTCCCTACTTTCTTCAGTTTAAGTCTGAATTTGGCAATAAGGAGTTCATGATCTGAGCCACAGTCAGCTCCTGGTCTTGTTTTTGTTGACTGTATAGAGCTTCTCCATCTTTGGCTGCAAAGAATATAATCAATCTGATATCAGTGTTGACCATCTGGTGATGTCCATGTGTAGAGTCTTCTCTTGTGTTGTTGGAAGAGGGTGTTTGCTATGACCAGTGCATTATATTCTTGGCTAAACTCTATTAGTCTTTGTCCTGCTTCATTCCGCATTCCAAGGCCAAATTTGCCTGTTACTCCAGGTGTTTCTTGACTTCCCATTTTTGCATTCCAGTCCCCTATAATGAAAAGGACATCTTTTTTGGGTGTTAGTTCTAAAAGATCTTGTAGGTCTTCATAAAACCGTTCAACTTCAGTTTCTTCAGCATTACTTGTTGGGGCATAGACTTGGATAACTGTGACATTGAATGGTTTGCCTTGGAGACAAAAAGAGATCATTCTGTTGTTTTTGAGACTGTATCCAAGTACTGCATTTCGGACTCTTTTGTTGACCATGATGGCTACTCCATTTCTTCTGAGGGATTCCTGCCCGCAATAGTAGATGTAATGGTCATCTGAGTTAAATTCACCCATTCCAGTCCATTTTAGTTCACTGATTCCTAGAATGTTGACGTTCACCCTTGCCATCTCTTGTTTGACCACTTCCAATTTGCCTTGATTCATGGACCTGACATTCCAGGTTCCTATGCAATATTGCTCTTTATAGCATCAGATCTTGCTTCTATCACCAGTCACATGCACAACCGGGTATTGTTTTTGCTTTGGCTCCATCCCTTCATTCTTTCTGGAGTTATTTCTCCACTGATCTCCAGTAGCATATTGGGCACCTAATGACCTGGGGAGTTCCTCTTTTGGTATCCTATCATTTTACCTTTTCTTTTTTTGTGTGTGTGGGATTTATTTATATTTACTTTTTTTTTTTTTTAGTTTTCTTTTTTTTTTAATTTATTTTTTATTTTACTTTACAATTCTGTATTGGTTTTGCCATACATTGACATGACTCCACCATGGGTGTACATGCGTTCCCAAACATGAACCCCCCTCCCACCCCATTTTACCTTTTCATACTGTTCATGGGGTTCTCAAGGCAAGAATACTGAAGTGGCTTGCCATTCCCGTCTCCAGTGGACCAGCTTACACAAACAGAAAAATGTGTCCAGTGTAGCTAGAGCATAGAGAAGGAGATGGGATGCCAGGAGTTGAGTCCAAGAAGAGAGAATGACCACATCTGCAGTGAACAGTAGGAATTTGGGCTTACTGTATGTGTAATGATTTCTTTTGCATTTCCTTTTAAGCATCCTGGCTGCCGTGTGAAGAATGAATTGTCAGGAGTATGAGCCATCAGGGTAATACACAGGCTGCGCTGACATCACACCTGATGGGATTATTGGGGCTTCCTCTGAGCCCACTCCCTGGTGGGCTTCTATGGTAGCTCAGACAATAAAGGATTTGCCTGCAATGCGGGAGACCGGGGTTCGACCCCCGGGTCAGGAAGATCCCCTGGAGGTACAGCATGGCAACCCACTCCAGTATTCTTGCCTGGAGAATTTCATGGACAGAGGAGCCTGACGGGCTACAGTCCATGGAGTCACAAAGAGTTGTACACAACTGAGTGACTGTCACTTTCTGAGCCCACTCTAAGCTCTTTACGGTATCATTTCACTCAATTCTCAACAATCTCACAAAGGAGGTATTTTCTGATTTGCATTTTGCAGTCAAAGGAATGGAGGAACACCCTTGCCTGTGGTCAGATGGCTAGTCGGTTGAAGAGCCTGGATTTGAACCTGGGCAGTCTGGCTCCAGATCCCAATTCCTGAGTGACACTTCCCTTACTGTGTTTTGGGACAAGGGTTGTCTCGCTGTTTCCGATCGTGTCCACCAACAATCCAGAGGCCATTGTTAGGGGATGAGTTGAGCTTTCCTATCACACTTCTGTGGCTCCATTCAACACGCCTGCGGTTAAAAACCTTATGTTCCAGACAAAACCAAATCTATGGCAATAAACAGTTGGCAGCGTGAGGCCTGGGATGCAGTAGGGTTGACATCAAGGGGGTAGAAGGTACTTCTTGGGATGACAGAAATCATGTACATCTTGATGGTGACAATGCTGACATGGTGCATGTATGTGTCAAAAAATCACTAACTATACACCTGAAATGGGTGTGTTTGACTGTAAGCAAACTATACCTCAATAAACAGATTTAGAATTTGTTCAGTCCATGTTCACTTCTAGTAAATAACTACTTCTTTGGATTTCAGTGGGCATATACTATATACACAATGAAAAGCCATTTGATAACCTCCAGGAGGGATTCCTGGAAGATGTCTGCATCAGAAAATGCTGTTTCAATCAGTTCCTGAGGTCCTGGCAAACTTCATCCATGCAGGATTTCATGTAGCGAAAGTATCTGGGCTGATCTACCCCATCCCACCACTATGCCCTGCAGGTGCCAGCTGTATGCCCAGCTGATTCCAGCAAAATCTGGCCAGATGTTTCAGAACCCCAAGACTGCAGGACTGGCCTTTTAAGGCTACAACAAGCTGTTATTCTGGAAACTCATTTCTCAGGCAGCTCAGGATGTAATAGACTGCCCCTCCCATGCCAACCCATGCTGCCCCCAGCACTCTGTCTGTCCTCCAATAGAAGGAGTGAGTTCAAAGATGCCTGTCTGGCAGAGACAAATCAAGGAGCAAGGCAGGTGCCCCCAGCGACAGAGCGGCAGCAGCTTGACATTGAAGATCCAAACTTCCAGGGACCTGGACCCTGCTTCACCTCTCTGTGGGCTGCAAAGCAGTCCTCCCTATACCCAGCCCTTAGAACTATTCTCAGCATCACAGTGTTTCTCTTTTGCTTTCTTATGTATTTTTGGATGTAAATGTCTTAAGGCAGGACAAGACTCTCCAGCACCATGCACCCCATTATACTTTGCTTTATGCCCAGTCAATCCTCAGAATAAAACACCTCCTGGTGCCTAAAGATATGTGTCCATCAACTCCTTTATACAAACCACAGCAAGCAAACACCTGCTCAAAGCCAGCACCAAGGCATGGAATGGCCTGTCTTTTTCAGCTTCATATTATGCACCAAATTAAATATAGTAAACAAGAAGACGTAATTCTTTTTCAAAGTAGGCACAAAAATCCTTTTTCATCTGAATTAGGAGCAATTACCTTGCTATGCTTCTTGAGCTCTGCATTTCCCAGGAGAATTATGGAAGAAAGGGTTTAATGATGAATTGTTCCACCAATGGGTTTGCTGCACAAGACGAATGTACACACACATCTATATCTATACCTGTATATGTCATACCCATATTTAAATCCATATCTAATATAATAAAGACTCTACCTGATCTTGGTCTGAGTCCTTCTCAGGAGCTTCAAAAACCCTTGGAATTTGCCTCAGTGATAACAGGCTTTGTTATTCACAAGCACAGACATCACTTTGCCAACAATGTCTGTACAGTCAAGGTTATAGTTTTTCCAGTAGTCATGTACAGATGTGAGAGTTGGACCATAAAGAAAGCTGACCACCAAAGAATTGATGCTTTCGAATTGTGGTGCTGGAGAAGACTCTTCAGAGTCCCTTGGACTGCAAGGAGATCAAACCAGTCAATCCTAAAGGAAATCAGTCCTGAATATTCATTGGAAGGACTGATGCTGAAGCTGAAGCTCCAATAATTTGGCCACCTGAGTTAAGAGCTGACTCATTGGAAAAGACACTGATGCTGGGAAAGATTGAGGGCAAGAGGAGAAGGAGGTAGCACAGGATGAGAGTTGGACGGCATCACTGACACAATGGACAGGACTTTGAGCAAACTCTGGGAGATAGTGAAGGACAGGCAAGCCTGGCATGCTGAGATAATGAAGAACAGCGTGCGGCAGTCCATGTGGTCGCAGAGTCAGACATGGCTGAGTGGCTGAACAACAGCAACAACAATTCACAAGCTTATGCTAATGAGGTGATTCGTGGGTGGACCCTTAGAAAACATCAGTGGAGGAGCTGCCCAAACCAGAAATAGCAAGCAGGACAGACCTTTCAGCTCACACCTCAATCTCTGGGAGATAAGTAGACCAATGAGTGAATCAGCCAAACCTACGTAATGGATTCCATATAATAACCCTGGACCTTGGGACTTCCCTGCCAGTTCAGTGGTTAAGATTAAGACTCCATGCTTAAACTGCAGGGGGCACAGGTTCGATCCCTGGCTGGGGAACAAAGATCCCACATGCTGCACGGTATGGCCAAAAAAATAAAAATTATATATAAAAAAAAAAAATCTCAGACCTCTACACTCAATGGAACTGCCCATGGAGGAACCCATCAATAGCTGAGATCATCTGCCCAGATTCCACAAAGAAAGTTCATCCCAGCTCTGCATCCACCCCCTAGACCTTATCCTGTGCCTCTCCTCCATTTGTCTGTTCTCGAGTCATGGCCTTTATAATAAGGCAATCACTGGATTCATAAGGACCGTTTTCTGGATGAGTTCTGTGAGTCATTCTGAAACCGTGCAGGACCCTGTGGGCTACCGGGCAAGAAGATCTTTTTGTCCCTTGCTTCTTGTAGATAAGACTCCAGCCTCCATGACCTTCCCTGAGTTCCAAAGGGCAGGGTTACTGATCAAGGGAGGAGCTGTCACAAAACTACCTGAGGTAAGATTAAAGGGACCAGAGAAGTTAGCCAAGAATAAGATACTGACCGCCTGACACCCTGCACACAGCCTAATCTTGTCAGCAAACCCACCCTGGAACCATTCCTATAAAAGGCCTCATCAAGTCCTCCCAGGTTGAGACACCACAGTTTTCCAGGGCAGGAGCTCCCTTGTGTCTTCCCTTTGCCTGGCAAAGGAATAAAGCTATTATTTTCTACTTCACTCAAAACTCTGTCTCTGAGATTTGATTTGGCACCGGTTTACAGAGGCCATGCTTTAGGCATCAGTTCTAGCAAGTTATGAGACCCAAGCAAACATCATGGGAACCCCCAAATTTGTAGTCAGTTGGAGAAAAGTGCAGGTAGCCTGGGGAGCCTCTCTCACCTTGCAGCTGGTGTCTGAAATGAGGGAGGGTCTGGTTGGAACTAAGCCCTTAACCTGAGGGTGTTCACTGACTCTGGGGAGTTATTCGGGACTGAATTGAATTGTAGGACATTCAGTCAGAAACATGGTCAATAACCACATCTCCTGCCAATGCAGGAGACACAGACTCGAGCCCCTGGGTCAGGAAGATCCCGTGGAGTACTGGCAACTCACTCTAGTATTCTTGACTGGATAATCCCACAGACAGAGGAGCCTGGCGTGCTGCAAACCACGGGGTCACAAAGAGTTGGGCACGACTTAGCAACTGAACAACAACAACAACCCCATTTCCAGCCTCCATAGGTCAGGTCCCAAGAACTGGAGGGGAAATGGATGGGTAAAAAATGCAGCGTCGTAGGCACATCTGTTGGGTCTACAGTCACCAGTCAGCTGCCTCCCTTTTTCACTGTCTTGACTCAGACAAAGATTAAGGGCTTCCAAAGGCTCAGATTCTTCACAGCTGCCTAGACACACACACTGCCAAGCTCCTCCCAGCAATTTCCACCAAACACCAACACAAGACCACGTTCTAACTGAGGGAGTACTCACCATGGACAGCAGGCTATCACACACGGGATGAAATCTTGCTCTGCTGATATTGTTAAAGAAACAGACAGCAGAACCTGTTTTAATGCCTGTTCTCTTTTTTCCTGATAGGAGGAACTCTCTCCAAGAAAAAAAAAAAAAGGGAGTTGAAAGGCACAAAATCCCTAATCCAGTTTGTACAGGGAGTGGAAAAATGGAAGACATTTACAGCCCGGGGAACGTGAACTTTGTGAACAAGCAGCCTTCTTGATCTCCAAATTGAACAACGCAATCCACCATGCTACAGCCTCCGCTCAGGGCCCCTAGCTGCGGTATTATCTCCCCAGCATTAGCTGTTCAAAAAGCCTTTATATCTGTCTGCAGGATAACTTAAGAACTTATCTTCCTCCCAGTCTGAAAGCTTTAAAGGTCAAATCTGCTCCCCTCAAGAAAGAAAACAAATACAAAGAAGTTGTTTAGAGGAACTGTGTTCGTGTTATGTGTCCATCTATAAGTTAAAACTGAAAATTCCACAGCAAATGCCAACAAACAAGGAACAGTTCTAAAGCCAAGCAGGACCCTGTTAGGCTCCTGGGCACAAATCTTTCTGTGTCCCCCTTCTCTCCCCACTGGCCCTGGCCCAGCCCTGCTATTTTCTTGTTTGGAGAAAATAAGCTTCATTCAGCCTCCAGGAACTTCCTTCCCCAAGTTCCAACTGGCAAGCTCAAACAGTTGCGAATCAAAGATGGGAGGGGATGCAGAGACAAGGGAGAAGCAGTCAAGAAACAATAGTGCAGCCTTGGGGCAGGGTCCTGGTTCCTCCTTAAGGGATCAGTTCAGTTCAATTCCGTTGCTCAGTCCTGTCCAACTCTTTGCGACTTCATGGACTGCAGCACGCCAGGCCTCCCTGTCCGTCACCAACTCCTGAAGCTTACTCAAACTCATGTCCATTGAGTCAGTGATGCCATCCAATCATTTCATCCTCCGTCATCCCCTTTCTCCTCCTGCCTTCAATCTTTCCCAGCATCAGGGTCTTTCCAAATGAGTCAGCTCTTCTCATCAGGTGGTCAAAGTATTGGGAGTTTCAGCTTCAGCATCAGTCCTTCCAATGAATATTCAGGACTGATTTCCTTTAGGATTGACTGGTTGGATCTCCTTGCTGTCCAAGGGACACGCAAGAGTCTTCTCCAACACCACAGTTCAAAAGCATCAATTCTTCAGCACTCAGCTTTCTTTATAGTCCAACTCTCACATCCATACATGACTACTGGAAAAACCATAGCTTTGACTAGATGGACCTTTGTTGGCAAAGTAATGTCTCTGCTTTTTAACATGATGTCTAGGTTAATCATAGCTTTTCTTCCAAGGAGCAAGTGTCTTTTAATTTCATGCCTGCAGTCACCATCTGCAGTGGTTTTAGAGTCAAAAAAAATAGTCTGTCACTGTTTCCCCATCTGTTCACCACAAAGTGATAGGACCAGATGCCATGATCTTTGTTTTCTGAATGTTGAGCTTTAAGCTAACTTTTTCACTCTCCTCTTTCACTTTCATCAAGAGGCTCTTTAGTTCTTCTTCACTTTCTGCCATCTGCATATCTGAGGTTATTGATTTATCTCCCAGCAATCTTGATTCCAGCTTGTGCTTCATCCAGCACAGCATTTCGCATGATGTACTCTGCATATAAGTTAAATAAGCAGGGTGACAATATACAACCTTGACGTACTCCTTTCCTGACTTGGAACCAGTCCATTGTTCCATGTCCAGTTCTAACTGTTGCTTCTTGACCTGCATACAGATTTCGCATGGTGGTCTGGTATTCCCATCTCTTGAAGAATTTTCCACAGTCTGTTGTGATCCACACAGTCAAAGACTTTGGCGTAGTCAATAAAGCAGAAGTAGATGTTTTCCTGGAACTCTCTTGCTTTTTTGATGATCCATTGGATGTTGGCAATTTGATCTCTGGTTCCTCTGCCTTTTCTAAATCCAGCTTGAACATCTAGAAACTCATGGTTCACATACTGTTGAAGCCTGGCTTGGAGAATTTTGAGCATTACTTTGCTAGCATGTGAGATGAGTGCAATTGTGCAGTAGTTTGAAAACTCTTTGGCATTGCCTTTCTTTGGGATTGGAATGGAAACTGACCTTTCCAGTCCTTAAGGGATACACAGTACAGTATCTTTGAGCTATTCTGCAGATACTGAAACCCCTACCAGGTGGAAGTAGTTAATTGTAAGCTGCTCACCAGCACGTAGACCCCAGACCTGTTGGAACCAGAAGGTTGATGAGGTTGACTCCCGATTACCTCACCACTAACCAATCAGAAGAGTGTCCATGAGCTGATCATGCCTTCCTCTTTGAACCATTTCTATAAAACCCCTCACTACCTCATCCAGGGCAGGACACACAGTTTTGAGGGCATCAGCCCACGCTGACTCCCTTTGCCTGGCAAAGTATTAAAGCTATTCTTTTCTACTTTACTGAAACTCTCTCTCCCAGATTTAACTGGGTACCAGGGTACAGAGGCTGAATTTCAGCTACAGTTCTTCGTGCACCATTCTCAGATACCTCTATGTCTATAGGGTGTAACTTTAAACACAAGTTTCTGGGTTAAATGCTGAATGGGATGTTGACTGTCCATGCTTGCATAGTGCCTTTCAATAAACATCAGAAAGCATCCTCCACAGAGGCAAAGGTTTCTTCTTTCAGAACAGAGTAGGCAAGCTCTACTGGGAATACTTAAATCTTCCTCTTGTCTTGTGGGAAGACCCTAAGCCAGTCAGAGCCATATCTGGCCTCTGATCACTCTATTACAAAAAGAAAGTTGGAGAAACTCTTAAAAATTCTTGTACTACAATTGTTGTAAAGGAGGCAATATCTTGATTGAATAATTCAGACAGTTATTTTTCCTTTAATTCACTGCATCAGACATGCAACAAAGATTATTTATCTTCAAATCTCTTTGTCTCTCCTTCTAAGATCTGATAGGAGAGGGGCCCTCTGAGCAGATGCACTATTCTCGTTGTGATTAACAAAATGGAAAGGAGCCCTGCATGCCAAGAGGGAAAAAAGCTGTTGTGATTGTCATTATCACACCATTTCACTGATTTACTGCAACTCCAATAAGAGCAGAAATGAAGACAATTAAGAGAGAACCAGACTGCTGTCGCCTACTTGATTATAAAAACAAACAATAGGAATTTAAGCTGATTTGTTAAAAGCAGCAGGAAGTTTCAACAAAAGAATTTTTAAAAGCCCGGCTCTTTGCTGAACTATTGCGATGGTGAGACTCTAAACCAATGTGAACCCCTTGCGCGAAGAAAGATGTAGCTAGCTCCTTAAGACGCTCTGCAAGTGAAACTGTTGGTTGTTTAGTCGTGTCCCACTATTTGTGACCCCACAGACTGTAGCACCCCAGGATTCTCTGTCCATGGGGTTTTCCAGGCAGGAATAATGGAGTGGGTTGCCATTCCCTTCTCCAGGGGATCTTCCTGACCCAGGTCTCCTGAACTGCAGGCAGATTCCTTACATCTGAGCCACTACACAAGTACTGTGTTTCAAATCAGCTCCTTTACAGAGACTCAAGGAGCAGATAAATTACAGAGAATCAAATCCACCAACACTTAAACTCACAAAGATCTGATTTCACAAAAGCAGAAACGTACCCTTGTTTTCATCTTTGTGGGTAGAAAAAAAAAAAGGTTCTTTTTGAGGATAAATTTCATATAATTTGAGAGAGAAAAGTATTCCAGGAAGAACTTAGGAGTTAAGGAAATGGTAAACTTTTTGAAAAATGTAAATTGGATCATGTCTTTCTATTTTTTGAAAACTTCCCAAAAAGGAGCTTGAGAGATAATGGATACAGGTATAGAATGACTGAGTACCTTTGCTGTCCAAATGAAACTACTACAACATGGTTAATCAGATATACTCCAATATAAAATAAAAAGTTTAAAAACTCTCATCGACTTCCCATTGATTTACCCTCTGTGAACTGTTTGCTACCTGCATCTCAGATTGCATTTCCTACTGTTCTCTGTATTGGCTACATACCACCCCCAGCAACCTGCTTACAACAGGGGTCAGAAAATCAGGGCTCTTGGATCAAATCCAGACTGCTGTTTCCATACAGCTGCAAAGTGAAAATGGTCTTCATGTTTTTAAATGGTTCAAAAAAAAGGGGGGGTGGGGAGAATATTACCTGGTATGTGAAAAGCACATGAAATTCCAGTGCTAGAGATTATAAATAAAGTTTTATTGGAACAGAGGCAGGGACATTTTGTTTACATAATGTCTGGCTGCTTTTGCATTGCAACAGAGAAGCCTAGTTATGACAGAGATCGTAGGGCCCACAAAGTCTCAAAAACATGCTAGTTTGCTGAACCTGGCTTAGAACATCAAGTTTACTCACAGTTTAGGGCCTGCCTTCACTAGGACTCTAGGAAGTTCTGGCTCAGTTGGTAAAGAATCCGCCTGCAATGCAGGAGACCCATGTTCAATTTCTGGGTCAGGAAAATCTGCTGGAGAAGGGATAGAATACCCACCCAGTATTCTTGGGCTTCCCTTGTGACTCAGCTGGTAAAGAATCCACCTGCAATGTGAGAGACCTGGATTTGATCCCTGAGTTGGGAAGATCCCCTGGAGAAGGGAAAGGCTACCCACTCCAGTATTCTGGCCTGGAGAATTCCATGGACTGTATAGTCTATGGGGTCTTAAAGAGTCGGTCACGATGAAGCGAGTTTCACTTTCTTTCACTTCCAGATATCCTCACAAGGGCCTCAGGTCTTGGCTTAACCAGTTCAGGTTGCCATGACAAAGTGCCATAGATGGGATGGCTTAGAAAGAACATAAACGTATTCCTTATAGTTCTGGAGGTCAAAGTCCAAGTGAGACAGGAAGGGGACTGGGCAGGAACTTTAACTTTTGCCCAAGGACAGTACAAAAACTGATTAGAACCAAATAGATCCAAGATGGTGACTAGCTGACTTCCACTGTAACATATGAGCAAGATAAATGACACAACCACAGAATCCATGACAGTTCTCAGGGGGACAAAGGGAAAGAAGGCAGTAGCCCAATTCCTGGAAATTCCCACTCCTTCCCCATAACAGCTGGAACATTCCTCTCCCTCGTTAGCCTATGAGATTGTGAAAGTGAAACTCGCTCAGTCATGTCCGACTCTCTGCAACCCCATGGACTATACAGTCCATGGAATTCTCCAGGCCAGAATACTGGAGTGGGTGGCCTTTCCCTTCTCCAGGGAATCTTCCCAACCCAGGGGTCGAACCCAGGTCTCCCACATTGCAGGCGGATTCTTTACCAGCTGAGCCACCAGGGAAGCCCCCAGCCCATAAAAACTGACAACCCTATACCCTGGGGCCTCTCTTGACTTCTCAGATGGGCCACACTTCCATCTAGGAGTGTGTTACCTCCTTGAATAAATCTTCTTTCACATTACCATGGCTCACTCTTGAATTCTTTCCTGCATGAAGCCAAGAACCTACATTTGGTGGCCCTTCCAGGGCCTCAGCCATGACCTGGGATGTGATCATCCCCTGGCACCCCCCCTCTCTTTCCTGCAACCCAAGATCAGGGCACCAGCATGGTCCATTTTGGGGAAGACACTCTTCCTTCCAAGTTGCAGGGGACCATTCTCTCACTGTATCCTCCATGGTGGAGTGCAAAGGCAGGACTCCAGCCCTCTGTCACTGGTAAAGGCGCTAATCCTATCTGCAAGGGCCCAAGCTTCACAACCTCACCTAATCCAATCACCTCCCAAAGGTTCCATTTCTTAAGACCATCACATTGGGGGGTAAGGTTTCAAGATAGGAATCTGGGGGAGACACAAACATAACAGGTCTCTACTTAAATATCACCTCTGTGGGGATGTACCTGACCACCTCATCCACAGACTGTCCCTCCTCACTCTTGACTCACTCTGTATTATTTGCTTCCTAGCATATAGCATTTCTGAAATTACTCGACATACCACTTTTTTTATTGTCAGCCTCCTCATTAGAACATAAGCTCCATGGGGGCAGACGCTTCTGTCCTGTTCACCAGAGTGCCCCGTACCGGTAGGCACTCATCAAATATTGAATGAATGAACAAAACTTATAGCAGAGAAAGCACCAAGATAGCTATTTGGCCTGAACTTCCATTGCCAAAGGACTTACTAGGAAAATAAACATTTAATATTGCTTACAAATGAGACCTGAAAGGTACAGTATGTGTGTGTGGTTTTTTAAAAATATTTATTTATTTATTCATTTAGTTGCACCAGGTCTTAGCTGCCACTCATGAGATCTTCAATCTTCACTGTGGCATGTGGGGGTCTTTAGTCTCAGCATGTGTGATCTAGTTCCCTAATCAGAGATCAAACCTAGGCCCCCTGGACTGAAAGCATGGAGCCTTAGCCCCTGGACCACCAGGGTAGTCCCCAAGGCACATCATGTTTATATGTGTATATGTGAGTGCACCAAGCAGGATCCTGTGGGGTTCTGAGCATGGAAGCTTTTAAACAGTTACTAATCAGGGAAGGGAGGGGATGCAGAGACAAGGGGAGGGGATGCAGAGACAAGGGTTGTTGTTCAGTCTCTCAGTCGTGTCTGACTCTTTGCGACCCCATGGACTGCAGCACATCAGGATTCCTGTCCTTCACTATCTCCCAGTGTTTGCTCAGACTGATGTCCACTGAGTGAGTGATGTCACCCAACCATCTCATCCTCGTCACCCCCTTCTCCTCCTGTCTTCAATCTTTCCCATCATCAGGGTCTTTTCCAGTGAGTTGGCTCTTTGCATCAGGTGGCCAAAGTACTGGAGCTTCAGCATCAGTCCTTCTAATGAGACAAGGGAGGAACAGTCAAGAAACAGTAGTGCAGCCTTGGGGCAGGGTCCCGATTCCACGTCAAGGGACATATGTAACAACATCTTTGAGGTCTTTTACAGAGCTAACTCTCCCAACAAATGGAAGATATTAACATTCTTCACTCCAGAGAGAAGGTCATAATTTGATAGCCTTGGGAACCAGAAAATTTATCAGGAGACCACCTGAGGTCAGAATAAAGGGGTGCAGGCCCTGCCCACACACACCCTGATCCTTGTCAGCAACCCCACCCTTGAACCATTGCTGGAAAACTCCTCAACAAATCCTCCCAGGATGGGATACAGTTTTGAAAGGCAGGAGCCCGCTGTGTCCTCATTTGCCTGACAAAGCAATAAAGCTTTTCTTTTCTACTTTACCCATAACTCTCTCTGAGATTCAATTAGGCACCAGTGCACAGAAGCTGAGTTTTCAGCATCAAGAGAACCATTAATTATTAGATGTAAATGTAAATGCATAATAGAATTTGGGCACGTCTTTCATTTCTGATCCTCTTCCATATTCTTCTTAAATGTAATATCAGACTCAAAAAGACTCATGAAATGATGCTGTCCTGACTCACACTTAGAAAGGCCTTGTAGGTTCAAATTAAGACAGTGTTAAGGGACTTCCCTGGTCATCCAGTGGCCAAGACTTTGCCTTCCAATGCAAGGGAAACCAGAAAATAAAGCAGAAGCAGTATTATAACAAATTCAATAAAGATTTTAACATATATGTAACATGTATATTTTTTAACAGACATATATATATAAAGACAGAGGGACTTAAAGGGAAGTCTTAAAGGGCAGACAGAGGGACTTCGAGCAGGCACAGCTCAGAAGAGAGATACTGCCATCCTGACAACTCAAAGGCCTGGCGTGCAATTCAGGGGTGAAACAGATAACAAAATGAGTGAGGCTAGCTTCGGGGGGTATATGAGAAAAACAGAGGTGTGCACGCATCATCAAAAGGAGGAACCAGCATTTCACCCTCCACTGAGAGGGGACCACGGCAATACCAGCTCCACCTGGACTTACAACTTTCAAAGTCACCAGAAACCCAACAGCACATGAATTCTCCTGATTTGAAAATGTTGACAATTTAATTAAGAAAACAACCTCTATTGATCCAACACATGTCCATAGGCAATGTCTGACGTATCAGCTGCCATTTTATCAGCTCTGGCCTGGAGATTTCCAAATTAATCAACATTCCTATATGCACTCATTCATTATTTACCAAGAGCTTTGCAAGTCCTTCTGCAGCTATGCTGTTAGCATAAGTGGTGTCCCTCATGCTGTACATGAATTTTCAGAACTAAGAGCCCAGAAGTGTTCATTCTATTCCAAATACAAGTGTTTGGTGATTTATACTAAGCCCTAAGCATCCTCATCAAATCGTTATTTCCAACTCAGCAAGAACTGTCACTTAGAAGTTTGTTTTGAGATTCAGTAGGAAAAATGGCTGGGGATGATGTGATGACTGGCATTTCTCCCAGCTGTCTCCATGACTATGGCTGTACTCCCTCCATGAGTATATCTGTCAGGACTCTTTTAGCAACAAATGATACAAACTTAAATTAGCTTAAAGGAAAAAAAGAGAGAGATTTTATTAACTTATGTAACTGCACAGTTCTGGAGTCAACTTGGGGGATTCAGGCACGGCTGGATCAAGCCTCAAGAAACACCATCATGGTTGCCTTCTCTCTGTGTCTTTGTGTTGGCTTCATTCTTGGGCTCTGTGAAGTGGCCCCCACAGCCCCAGCTGGCATCATCCTTACTGCCAGTGCAACCCCACATAATGTGAAATGGGGTAGGACAAAACATTTAAAAGAATGGCAAAGCCCAAGGAAGCAACATGAACTGATTAGAACCAAACAAGTCCAAGATGGCAGATGAGTCGACTTCCACTAGACCTTGAGTCTCAGTGTACTCTCACTGTAGCACATCAGTAAGCCAAATGACAGGCATCATGACAGTTCTAAGGCCAATCCTAAAGACTAGAGAGTAGGCTGGATTTAGAAAAGGGAGAGGAACCAGAGAACAAATTGCCAATATTTGATGGATCATCAAAAAAGCAAGAGAATTTCAGAAAAATATCTACTTCTGCTTCACTGACTAGGCTAAAGCCTTTGACTGTGTGGATCACAACAAACTGTGGAAAATTCTTCAAGATATGGGAATACCAGACCACCTTACCTGCCTCCTGAGAAATCTGTACGCAAGTCAAGAAGCAACAGTTAGAACCGGACATAGAACAATGGACTGGTTCAAAATTGGGAAAGGAGTACGTCAAGGCTGTATATTGTTACCTGCTTATATAACTTATATGCAGAGTACATCATGTGAAATGCTGGGCTGGATGAAGCACAAGCTGGAATCAAGATTGCAGGGAGAAATATCAATAACCTCAAATATGCAGGTGACACCATCCTTATGGCAGAAAGCAAAGAGAAAGTAAGGTGCCTCTTAATGAAAGTGAAAGAGGAGAGTGAAAAAGCTGGCCTAAAGCTCAACATTAAGAAAACAAAGATCATAGCATCTGGTCCCATCACTTCATGGCAAATAGATGGGGAAACAATGGAAACAGTGACAGACTTTATTTTCTTGGGTGCCAAAATCACTACAGATGGTGACTGCAGCCATAAAATTAAAAGATGCTTGCTCCTTGGAAGAAAAGCTATGAAAAACCTAGACAGCATATTAAAAAGCAGAGACATCATTTTGCAGACAAAGGTCCGTATGGTCAAAGCTATGGTTTTTCCACTAGTCACGTATAGATGTGAGAGTTGGACCATAAAGAAGGTTGAGTACCAAAGAATTGATGCTTATGAACTGTGGTGTTGAAGACTCTTGAGAGTCCCTTGGACTGCAAGAAGATCCAACCAGGCAATCCTAAAGGAAACCAACCCTGAATATTCACTGGAAGAACCAATGCTGAGGCTGAAGCTCCAATACTTTGGCCATACGATGCAAAAAGCTGACTCCTTGGAAAAGACCCTGATGTTGGGGAAGATAGAAGGCAGGAGGAGAAAGGTATGACAGAGGACGAGATGGTTGGATGGCATCACCGACTCAATGGACATGTGTCATAGCAAGCTCCAGGAGATGGTGAAGGACAGGGAAGCCTGGTGTGCTGCAGTCCATGGGGTCGCAAAGATTCAGACATGACTGACCAAATGAACAACAACAAAAAGAGTAGGCAGCGGCCCAGTTCCTGAAAATTCTCACCTCTTCCCCAAAATAGTTGGAATAACCCTCCCACTCAGTAGTGTATGAAATTACCCAGTCCATAAAAACTAACCATGCCATAGTTCAAAGCTGTTCCTCTCTTCTCAGATGACCCACACTCTGTCTGTGGAGTGTGTTTCTCTCTAAATAAATCCACTTCTTACCTATCACTTTGTCTCACTGAATTCTTTCTCTGATGAGACATTGATAACCTTAGCTTCAATAGGTCCTGAAACCGGGCGTGTGATCTCAGTTAAAAGACCAAGAGCTGGGGCTTCCTGGTGACTCAGAAGTAACGAATCCACCTGCCAGTGCAAGAGACATAGGTTCGATCCTTGATCTGGAGAGATCCCACATGCTTAGGAGCATCTAGGCCCGTGAGTCACAGCTATTGAGTCTGTGCTCTAGATCCATGGAGCCCCAACTTCTGAGCCCACATGCAGCAGCTACTGAAGCCCACATACCCTTTAGCCCATGCTCTGCAACAAAAGAAGCTACCACAATGAGAAGCCTGCGCGCTGCAACTAGAGAGTCGTCCCCACTTCCTGCAACTAGAGAAAAGCTTGCGCAGGAATAAAGACCCAGCACAGCCAAAAATAAATAAATATTTTTCTAAATAGCCAAACTATTAAAAAAAAAAAAAAGACCATGGGTTTTGGCTGGGTTTGAGTCCCAAGCGCACAGGTTTAATTTCCAATCTGAGATGCACAGTTTCAAATGTGACCTTATCTTTTTCTGATGTTTCCACCAAAAGCTATGAAATGAACCTGTCTCTCCTTTACTGAAACTGAATCAGGTACCAAGCCCCTGCTCAACCACTGTGGTTGGATGGATGGAATGTGGTGACTGCCTCATTCCAAGTCCATGTACCACCTCTGGAACAAGGCTCACTCTACGAACTGCTACTGGGGATGGAGTTTTGTTGTTCAGTTGCTCAGTAGTGTGACTCTTTGAGACCCCATGGACTGCAGCACGCCAGGCTTCCCTGTCCTTCTCTATCTCCCAAGCTTGCCCAAACTCATGTCCATTGAGTCAGTGATGCCATCCAACCATCTCATCCTCTGTCACCCTCTTCTCCTCTGCCTTCAATCTTTTCCAGCATCAGGGTCTTTTCTAATGAATCGGCTCTATGCATCAGGTGGCCAAAGTATTGGAGCTTCAGTTTCAGCTTCAGGGGATGGGCTGATTTCCCCCGAAAGGAAACCAGATGATGCTGTAAACAGTGGCATGAAGCACACTTTCTGTCCACATCGATAGATATGAACCTCCTCCCCACTCCAGAAAGCGGAGTATCTTTATGAAGAAACAACTTCCTTCTGCCCTTGAACAGGAAGAACAACAGGAAACTACCACTACTGTCCAGAGCTGAGACCAAGTGAAGAAGAGTGTTCGCTACGGTGCACACACATTTGGACAAGCACACACGAGTGCACACGAGTGAGACGAATTACTGAGCAATTCTGTGACCTTTCCTCAGCCCCAGCCATTTCCTCCACACGTGTCAGATCCAGGATCCCAGCTGATCAACAGCTGATTCTACAAGGCACTTGAGAGCAGAGCGGGGGCATATGCCCCACTGGCTCAGCCAAGAAGCATCCTGAAACGCTCAGGACAAATAAGGTCAGAGAGTGTCATTCATCTGCCTCCCACGGTCAGCCTGCAAACAAACAGTGGGTAAATAGGAGACACCTCTACTGAAGAACAGCAGCCTAATTCTACCTGTTAACCCCACACACACACACAGACACACAGACACACACACACAGACACACACACACACAGACACACACACACAGAGAGACACACACACACACACAGACACACACACACACAGACACACACACACAGAGACATACACACACAGACACACACACACAGAGACACACACACAGACACACACACAGAGAGAGACACACACAGACACACACACACACACAGACATACACAGAGAGAGACACACACAGACACAGACACACAGACACACACACAGAGACACATACAGACACACACACAGAGCAATAACCTAAAGCTTCATCCTGGAGTCTCCCCACAGACCTGTTAGCACTGATGACAACCCATTTCGGAAAGCGGACTCCTGGGTATCTGTGATTTGGCTCAGAAGTAGCTGTTTCTCCTCCAAACACACCAGAAGTTATTCTAATGTCTTCATATCAACCACTCACTGGAACATACACACGTGAGGCTGCACTGATTTAGCTTCAACCCCAGAGATGACTGAAGCCTAAATCTATCTTACAGATGGGGAGTGGAGTTTCTGTCCCTTTTGTCCTAAGAACTGGGACCCTCCGGATCCCCAAAGCTTAAGCAACAAGACGAATAAGAGATCATCTATATCAAAATGGCTTTACCATCCATTTCAGGAAATTCCCATCCAGGAAGATAAGACTACAAAATAACATGTAACCTCATTGTTTGGCTAGGAGATTCCTGGAAACTGATTTATGGAAACCATCAGTTGCTAATCTGGGCAAAGAGGCCCCTTTTCAGAGCAAGAGATGGCTCACTTGGCCTCAAAACTCACTTATAAGATAACTGGGGATCCCAATTCCCCATAAGCCCCTCACTTTGCTATCTACCTGATCCCGAAAGTGAAAGAATCGCCTTAAGCTACCGGGCCTTGGGTCCTAAAATTCTAAACGTCCATCCCTGACCTCCCTTTTCTGGGATATTACTAATAGTCTGAAGAGATGCTTTTGGGGTACGGGTGCCACCCCATGTGGCTTGCAGGATCTTAGCTCCCCAACCAGGAACTGAATCCAGGATCCAGCAGTGAAAGCACCAAGTTCCAACCACTGGACCACCTGGAAATTCCCAAGAAGTGCTTTTTTTAAACTTTATCACAGTAAGTAATAAGGATTTCTCTGCCAACTAGGCAGTTATCAAAGAGGTCTTTGGGTGATGAACAGCTGCCACCTTGGGGCATCTCCTTAACTATTGCTGTTCTGTTCTGCCTTGTAGGTGGACTGACCCCTGCAGCTTGCATTCCCAGGCTCCCATGTCAGCTGGCTGTAGGCAGGGCTGGACCAACGGAGGCCACTGGCAGGAGACAGAAAGGTGAAAGAGAGGCCAGGGCTTCTGTCCCCCTCACGCTGGGGTGGCTTCAGAGGAGTCAGCTGAATCTTTTTTACTGGCAGTTCCAGAAGGTGACACTTGCCCTGGAAACAGGACTGTAGGGACGCATCTCCTCCCCTTGTCCCTTCTGCCCAGAGATGGGAGGGGTCCCTGCCGTAAGAAATCTCTGAATTCCCTGAGCTTCCCCCCAAATGAAACAAGATGGTGCTGTGAGAGGTGGGGCGGAGGCTGGGTGTGCAAACACACTTTCTGTCCATAACAATGGGAGCGAATCTCCTCCCCACTAAGAATGCAGTACATCTGTATGAAGAAACAACCCCCTTCACCGTCGGAAAGAAAGACCAACAGGAAACTATCACTGCTGTCCAGAGCTGAGACTGAATTGTTTTTTCTCCTAAACTGATGTCTTCTGCTATATTCCCCGTGTGGACAATATTTTGACGTGTTTTCTGTTCTCCTGGTTAAACCAAAAGGGATACCTAAAATAACTGTACTAGGGAAATGTCATGACATAAATGCCAAACATCAGACTTTGCACCTCAACCCACATCACAGCCCCACAGCATTTGAGTCTCAGAATCAAAATTTCTGGGAGGCTTTTAGAACTAGACCTTTGTCTGGGCCCAAACACAAATCAAATAAATCAGAATCTCTGCATCTGTTTTTTATTTATTTATTTATTTAAGTTTTTGCCTAAGAGGCAGAGAACGGGAAAAAGGACTGACCCCATCCTAACAATAACAACAACAGCGACAGAAAACACTGGATAAACTACCGACTAATAGAGTTTCTGGGACACATCAAAGAGCTGAAGTTGCAGAGAAACCAACTAGCCTGAAATCCAGGAAAAGAAAAAAAAGAGGTTCCTTCAAGAAGACAACAGACATTGGTTCGCTTGGGCCAAAGATTGGGTAGAAGACACTCCGGGTGCTATGCAAGTAGATTCTGGTGGAAAAGGGGGACAACTGCATGCCCACAAGGGCAATCTGGGCAAAGAGAAGGAATAAGAAAACGTCCAGAGGGAAACATTAGAAATAACCTAACAACGAAAACCCCACACAGTCAGACATGGAGAATGTCTTCAATGGGTTTATTCATAAACTAAAAATGGCTAAGAGAAGAGTCAGTGATAGAAAACCAGGTCAAAAGTAGTTACTGAAGCTGAAATACTAAGTGAAAAAAGAGAAGAGTGAGAAAACAGAACATCCAGGAGCTCAGGGATAACATGAGAAAGTCTACCACCTGTGCAACTGGAACTGTAAGAGAAGAGAGAGAGAGAAGAGGGAATGACTGAAAACAGAGCATGTGCTATTTTCCCAAAATAAGGAAAGTTATTAAGCCACAGACCAAGAAGCTCAGAGAATCCCAAGCAGGATAAATAAATTCGAAACAGCACATCTTGGGATTTCCCTGGTGGTCCGGTGGCTAAGATTGTACATTCCCAACACAGGAGGCCCAGGTTCAACTTCTGGTCTAGATCCCACATGCCACAGCTAAGAGTTCACATTCCAACTAAAGATTTTGCACGTTATAATGAAGATCCAAGATTCCACAAACCACAACTGAGGCCTGGCACAGCCAAATAAGGAAATAAACATAAATAGGGACAGATCTTGACACATCATATCCAAACTGCTGAAAGAGAAACATAAAGAGAAAGCTTAAAGGGCAACCCAAGAAAAAAAAAAAGACACATTACATACAGCAGAACAAAGATAAAGACTTCAGTAGACTTCTTGTCAGAAGCTACATTTTCAGGAGGCAGTGAAGTGACATCGTGAAGTAAATATTTTTGGAAATAAAAATAAAGATATTTTCAGCAAAGTAAAAGCCAGGAATGCCTTGCAATCAGATCTCTGACAAAAAGATATGTTACAGGATGTTCTTCAGAAAGAAAGAATATGTTACCAGCCAGAAACTTGGATCTACGCAAAGAAATGAAGACTTCCAGAAACTGTTAAAATGTAGGTAGTTATAAAATCCATTTTTTATTTACAATTGCTCTAAAAGATGAGTGAGTGTATGAAACAAAATAATAACAACAAGAAAAAGCATAAAAATGCCTGATATCATGACCCATGATAGATACTGAATTCATTTCTTTCCCCATTTCATTTTTTTCTATTAAAGAAAACATGTTATAAATAATAACAACAATATACTGTGGGTTTATAGCATGAGTAAAAATTAAAAATGACATTAATATAACTAAAAGTGAGAAAGAAAAAGTGTAAATATACTGTTTAGAGCTTCTTACACTCTATGTGGTGTAATAGTATTTGGAAATTAGTTTTGTGATAAATTAATAGTCTGTATTCAAAACTCTAGAGCAATCACTGTAATGAGTTTTTTTTAAGGTACAAATAATAGCCGAATAGTAGAGATAAAACAGAATTATAAATAATGTTTCATTAACTAAAAAACAGTAAAGGGAGGGCACAAGGATCAGAGTACATCATAGAACTTGGAAGATAGTAGATCTTAACCATTAAATAAGAAATTACACAACATGAAAATTGTCTAAACACACCAATTAAAAAACAGATTGTTGGAGTGGATATAAAGCAATACCCAGCTAGATGCTATCTATACATACTGTAAATATAAAGGTATTCACTGGTTAAAAAATTTAAAACAGGAGAAAGGTAACATGCAAACACTAACCAAAACTGAAGGAGCTACATTAACATGAGAAAAAACACACTTCCAAATAAGCACTACTACAAGGGGGGAAAAGTATTATATGCTCATAAAGGAGTCAATTCACTTACAATATGTAACAATCCTAAATGTGTATGCACCTAACAACAGAACTCTAAAATACATGAAACAGAAACTCACAATACTAATAGCAGAAACAGAAAAATCCATAAATTTAGTCAGAGAGGTCAACACTCACTACTGGAAGGAGCAGGTAGGCAGAAAATCAGTAAGGATATAAAATATTAGACAACAATATAAATATAACATTCTTTTCAGGAACACACAGAGTAGGTAGCACATAGACCATATTCTGGAACATAAAAAAATACTCAAAAATATAAATGAATTAACATGCTCCAAAGTATATTCTGAGTAAAATAGAATTAAATTTAAAAAAAACTAAGATCATAGCATTGTTAGGGGAAGCACACTGATTGAAACCGCCCACCCTGGCCAGGCACCGTAGTAACCATTTGCATGAGTTGTTTTATGACAGGAGATCCTGATAAGGAATACAGAACTAATAAGCCACCACCAACCAGAAGAGTTCGGGAAAGGTCTAAAGGAGACACTGCGTGTCCGTCCACTTCCCAGAATCCCTCTTGCTAGCATCCATCTTGGCTGACCAATGCGTGCGCCACCAGGAAAGACTCTGAATTAGAATGATTGGCCAAAGACCACCTGGAAACTAATCCCATCACCATAAAACCCGACATTGCGAGCCACGCGGCAGAGCAGCTCTCCTGGGTTTCCTTACCCTACTGCTCTCCACCCGGGTGCCCTTTCCCAATAAAATCTCTTCCTTTGTCAGCACATGTGTCTCCTGGGACAATTCATTTCCGAGTGTTAGACAAGAGCCCAGTTTCGGGCCCTGAAAGGGGTCCGCCTTCCTGCAACAGCATCAGATCTATCACTTCATGGCAAATAGATGGGGAAAAATAGAAACAGGGATAGACTTTATTTTCTTGGGCTCCAAAATCACTGTGGACAGTGACTTCAGCCATCAAATCAAAAGACACTTATTCTTTGGAAGAAAAGCTATTGCAAACCTAGAGAGTATACTAAAAAGCAGAGACATCACTTTGCCAACAAAGGTCTACAGTTAAAGCTTTGGTTTTTCCAGTAATCACATAAAGCTGTGAGAGTTGGACCATAAAGAATGGTGGGCCCCAAAGATCTGATGGTTTTGAACTGTAGTGCTGGAGAAGATTCTTGAAAGTCCCTTGGACAACAAGGAGATCAAACCAGCCCATCCTAAAGGAAATCAGTCCTGAGTATTCATTAGAAGGACTGATGCTGAAGCTGAAACTCCAATACTTTGGCCACCTGATGCAAAGAGCTGACTCACTGGAAAAGACCCTGTTGCTGGGAAAGATTGAAGGCAAGAGGAGAAAGCAGAAACAGAGAATGATACGGCTGGATGGCATCACCAACTCAATGGACATGAGTTTGAGAAAACTCCAAGAAAGAGCAAAGAACAGGGTAGCTCGGCATGCTGTAGTCCATGCAGGTCACAAAGAGTCGGACACAACTTAGTGAGTGAACAAGTCAATAACAGAAAGGTATACAGAAAATTCTCAAATATTTTAAAAGTAAACAAAAAAATCCTAAACAATATATGAGGCAAACATGAGGTAACCAGAAAACTTAATTTAAAAAATATAAACATGGGTTCAATCCCTGTGTAGAAGATTCCACACGCCCAGGGGCAACAAAGCCCTTGAGAAAAAATATATATATATATAAATTGTATGAAAACAAAAGTATAACATAAAAGTTTGAGAAAGAAAGTGAAATTCGGTCAGTCATGTCCAACTCTTTGCAACCCCATGGACTATACAGTCCATGGAATTCTCCAGGCCAGAATACTGGAGTGAGTAGCCTTTCCCTTCTCCAGGGGATCTTCCCAACCCAGGGACTGAACCTAGGTCTCCTGCAGAGCTAAAACAGTGCCCAGAAGAAAATGGGTAGCATTAGATGCTTATGTTAGGAAAAAAAAAAAGTATCTGAGAAACTGATCCAAGCTTCCAGGAGAAGAGACTATATAAGATGGAGAAAATTAAAGTTGAAGTCACCAAAGGAAATAATAAAGATTACCATATAAATCAATAAATGTACTATAGAAAACTTTCATGCATTGGAGAAAGAAATTGCAACCCACTCCAGTGTTCTTGCCTGGAGAATCCCAGGGACGGGGGAGCCTGGTGGACTGCCATCTATGGGGTGGCACAGAGTTGGACACGACTGAAGCAACTCAGCAGCAGCAGCAGCAGCAAACAACAGGAAAAAAAAGAAAATTGAAATCTGTTTCTTTGAAAAGACAGATAACAGTCTTAAACCTCTAGCCAGACTGACCAAGAACAGTCTTAAACCTCTAGCCAGACTGACCAAGAAAAAAGAGAAAAGAACATACAACCAACTGCAGGAATGAAATAAATGGCATCACTACAAATTGCAAGGCATGAAAAAGACTAGTAAAGCAACACTGTGAACATTACTTCCACAAATTCAACAATTTAGATAAACCAGACCTATGTGCAAAAAACACAGCTACCAAAACTCACTCAATAAGATAATCTGAACAGTTTTAACACTATTATATTGAATCTGCAATTTAAAAGCTTCTAAAAAATATCACTAAACAGAGCGGTTTCATAAGAAAATTTAAACCAAACATTTAAAGAAATAGTAGCGCTGAATTTATACAGTCTCCTCCAGAAAACAGAACAGGAGGGAATGCTCCACACTTCCTTTTATAAAACTGGTATTACCCCAATACAGAAACTAGACAAAACAGTACTTAAGAGAAAAAGTACAGAAAATAACTCAGACACAAAAGCCCCAAACAAAATATCAGCCAATGAAATACAGCAATGCATTAAAAATTATACCATGACTAAGTTGGGTTGGTACAAGGAATACAGGGTGATTCGATATTTGAAAAAGCAATGTAATCCTCAGTATCAGCAGACTAAAACTAAAATCAGCTTGTCGCAAGTGATGCAAAAAAAGGATTGGACAAAGTTCAACATCCATTTATGATAAAATCTCTCAACAAATTAGGAAGAGAACAGAAGTTCATCTCAATATTTTGTGAAATTACTTATTTCATAACATATATATGCACCTAAAAGAAACCTCCAACATCATAGATAGAAAGACATAAGACTGTCTTTCTCCTAAGACTGGGAAAAGATAAGGACGAAAACTCTCACCACTTCTATTCAACGCGAGAAATGGAGTATTTCCTGCCATATCTGTAAACAAAGGATGTTATGGTCATCAGCAATTGCAGCCACTACGGATGGTGAGCTGGTGAGCCCCGAGGAAACTCAGGATGTGAAAACACAGGCTCCAGATAGCTGGGAAAAGATTTCAGTGAACCCAGACCCTTGCATCTTACCATACATAGAAAAGCCCTAAATTCCTTAACTTGAGATATCTGGTATTCTTTAAGTAACAACAATATTTACACATTACTGACTACCTGCCCTTGCTGCAAAACTCTTACATATGCGAGCTCTTCCCCTTACCTCCTCAGAGCAATTTCTCAAAGCTATTTGAAATGCTATCTCCCACACTGCAGGACTCATTTTGCCCCAAATAAAACTGAACTTGCAACTCTTAAGTTGTGGAGTTTTTTTTCAACAAACATCATACTGGCGGTTCTAGCTGGCACAAAGGGAAGGGTAAGGGAAGGGAAGGTATATAGATTGAAAAGTGGGCAATAAAAACTATATTCACAAATGACATGACTGTCCATAAAATGTCCCCAAAAGTCTACCAAAAAAAGTTATTAAATGAAATAAGTAGTTTTAGGATATAAGGTCAACATATGAAAATCAATTTTATTCTGTATGTTTGCAATGAAAGTCATAAGTTTAAGTTTTAAAAAGAATACTATTCTATTCACGAATAGTACCCCAAACCCTGGAACACTTGGGCATAAATCTAAAACTTTTGTGTGGTATCTGTATGCTGGAAACTATAAAAGAGTGATGATAAAAAAATCAAAGAAAGTATAAATAAATTGTTAGATATACCATGTTCATGCATTAGACAGTTCATTACTATTAAAAGGAATGTTCTCATTATTATGAAGGTGTGTTTTCTGCACATTCAGTGCAATCCCAATCAAAATCCCACCAGGATCTTTTTTCAGAAATCAAGAAACTAGTTCCAAAATCTATATTGCAAATTGCAAAGAAACTAGAATAGTCAAAACGATTTTTTAAAAAGCACAAAGTTAGATGATCCCCGTTACCTTATTTCAAGATTATGAAGAACAGTAATCAAGACAAACTGGTACTGGTGAAAGCATACACACATAAATCAGAGGAACAAGACAGACTCCAGAATATGCCTACCGTACATAGTTAAACGATCTTAACAAAAATATATGAAGCCAATATAACAGAGCAATAACAGTCTTTAACAATAAAATATGCTGGATCAATTGGTACATTCATATGTAAAAAGAGAAAATACAACCCATACATTGTACCATATACAAAAATTAACCCAAAAGAATCATAGCCTTCAGTGTAAAACCTAAAACTATTAAATTTATTAGAAAATTAAACAAGAAGAAAGCTTTGTGACCTTTCTTTGGGCAAAGATACCTAAGATATGATGACAAAAGCAATTCCATTAAAAAAAAAAAAGTAAATTAGTCTTCATCAAAATAAAAAGTCTGGGGACTTCACTGGCAGTCTACTGTTTAAGACTCCATACTTCTAATACAGGGGATATGGGTTCTAGTCCTGGTCAGGTAACGAAGACCCCAAATGCCTTGGGACTCAGTCAAAAACTTAAAAACGCTAAAAAAATTTTTAATAAAAAATGTTTAAAAGTCTACTATGCCAAACATCTGTTAAAAGAAATGACATGTTACAGACTAAGAAAAAAATATTTTCAAACCACATATATAAGAGATTTATATTCAAGATATACAGACAATTCTCAAGACTGAATAAGATAACCCAAATTAGTTGCCCATTTTAAAAGAGAAATGATTAGATCAGATACTTTACAAAGAAAAAAAATATATACAGACAGCAAATAAGCCACTAAAAACTGCTCAACATCATTAGTGATTAAGGAAATGAAAATTAAAATTACCAAGAGATACCATTACACGTGTATTACACTAACTAAAATTAAATCACAAGGTGAAAACATCACATGTTGGCAAGGATGAAGAACAGCTGGAACCTTACACAGCTCTGGTGTAAATGCCAAATGGTTCAACCATTCTGCAAAACAGCCTGGCACTATCTTAGAATGTCAAACATGCAGGTTCCACATTTACCCAGTAATCTCATCCCCAGATATTTACCCACAGAGAAATGAAAGCATAAACTGACACCAGAACTTGTCCACAACCACTTAAGAGTGGCTTTATTCATAATAGCCAAAACTATTAGCCACTCTGGCATCTGTGGTCTGGAGAACAGATAAACTCTGGTACACCTGCGCCATGGCATACTACTTAGCAGAAATGAACTCCTGACACATCTGTAACAGAGAGGAACAACCCTGACTCCATACTGGATCTATTCTTACTTTTGTGCTCGTGCTCGGTTACTCTGGCTTAGTCATGCTGGTTCTGCACCCTCTGTCTTGTCAATCAGTGCCTGAAATATACATAATAACCCTTTCTCAAGTCTTTGCCTCCCAGGCTTGACCTTTAAAGGTATAACCTTTTATATGCATATAGAGAAAAGTTACAGAACAGAAATAACAACTGCCAGTGTTGAAGGTTTTTTTCTTCAGGGTCTGGCCTCACCAAGAAGTTTGCAACAACCAGCCACACCTCCTCCCCTTTTAGAAAACAAATGTTGCAAAGGAAGTGGAGAAATGGGAAACCTAGTTCCCTTTCACTTTTCACTTTCATGCCCTGGAGAAGGAAACGGCACCCCACTCCAGTGTTCCTGCCTGGAGGAATCCCACGGATGGGGGAGCCTGGTGGGCTGCTGTCTATGGGGTCGCACAGAGTTGGACACGACTGAAGCAACTTAGCAGCAGAAGCAGTACGCTATCTGTGGGAATTTAAATTCATGCAGCTACATCTGGTCCCATCACTTCATGGGAAATAGATGGGGAAACAGTAGAAACAGTGTCATACTTTATTTTTGGCGGGTCCAAAATCACTGCAGATGGTGACTGCAGCCATGAAATTAAAAGACGCTTACTCCTTGGAAGGAAAGTTATGACCAACCTAGATAGTATATTCCAAAGCAGAGACATTACTTTGCCAACAAAGGTCCGTCTAGTCAAGGCTATGTTTTTTCCAGTGGTCAAGTATGGATGTGAGAGTTGGACTGTGAAGAAAGCTGAGTGCCGAAGAACTGATGCTTTTGAACTGTGGTGTTGGAGAAGACTCTTGAGAGTCCCTTGGACTGCAAGGAAATCCAACCAGTCCATTCGAAGATCAGCCCTGGGATTTCTTTGGAAGGAATGATGCTAAAGCTGAAACTCCAGTACTGTGGCCACCTCATGCGAAGAGTTGACTCATTGGAAAAGACCCTGATGCTGGGAGGGATTGGGGGCAGGAGGAGAAGGGGACAACAGAGGATGAGATGGTTGGATGGCATCACCGACTCGATGGGCATGGGTTTGGGAGAACTCTGGGAGTTGGTGATGGACAGGGAGGCGTGGTGTGCTGCGATTCATGGGGTCGCAAAGAGCTAGACACGACTGAGCGACTGAAGTGAACTGAACTGAACTGTGGTAAGAATATGGAGGTTTCTCAAAAAACCTAGAGTACTAAAAAGAGATCCAGCAATTCTACTCCTGGGCATGTATCTGAAAAAACCCAAAAACAGTAACTTGAAAAGATACACTAATGTTCAAAGCAACATTATTTACAATTGCCAAGATAAGAAAGCAACCTAAGTGTCCTTCAACAGCTGAATGAATAAAGATGATATAGTACATATACAATTGTTGTTGTTTAGTCACTAAGTCATGTCTGACTCTCTTGTGACCCCATAGCCCGCCAAGCTCCTCAGTCCATGGGATTTCCCAGGCAAGAATATTGGAGAGGGTCGCCAGTTCCTTCTCCAATGGATACTCCCGACCCAGGTATCAAACCCACTATCTCCTCCTGCCTTGGGAAGCTGATTCTTTACTACTGTGTCACCAAGGAAGCCCCACATATATACAATACTCATCCAAAAAAAAAGAATGAAAGTTTGCCATTTGCAACAATGTAGATGGACTTTGTGGAGACGGAAATAGATTTGGAGGGCATTATGCTTAGTGACGGAGAAGGCAATGGCACCCCACTCCAGCACTCTTGCCTGGAAAATCCATGGACAGAGGAGCCTGGTAGGCTGCAGTCCATGGTGTTGCTAAGAGTCGGACATGACTGAGCAACTTCACTTTCACTTTTCACTTTCATGCATTGGAGAAGGAAATGGCAACCCACTCCAGCATTCTTGCCTGGAGAATCCCAGGGACAGGGGAGCCTGGTGGGCTGCCGTCTATGGGGTCGCACAGAGTCGGACACGACTGAAGCGACTTGGCAGCAGCAGCAGCATGCTAAGTGAAATAAGTCAGACAGAGGAAGACAAATACCATATGACAGCAGTTATACATGGAATCTTAAAAATACAATAAACCACAAAAAGAAGCAAACTCATAAATAAAGAGAATAAACTAGTGGTTACCAGTGGGGACAGGGAACGGGGTAGGGGGCAACACAGAGGTGGAGGAGTGGAAGGTACTAACTATTAGGTATAAAATAAGCTAAAGGGAAAAAAATAAAATAAAATAAGCTAAAGGATATATTGTACTACACAGGGAATATAGCCAACATTTTGTAATAACTATAAATGGAGTATAACCTTAAAAAATTTTGAACCATAATACTATATACCTACAACATCTAATATTGTATAGCAATTATACTTTAATAAAATACAGTTTATCAAGATTTATTTTATGAAAAAACTTTCGAACTTTTAAATTTAAATTTTTTTAAAAATTATTTAAAAAGAAGTCTGAGGGCTTCCCTGGTGGTCCAGTGGCTAAGCCTCCACACTGCCAAAGCAGGGAGCCCAGGTTCAATTCCTGGTCACGGAACTAGATCCTACATGCCACAACTAAGACCTGACATAGCCAAATAGATTAATTACTTAAATATTTTTAATTAAATAAAATGCTAACTCAAGTACCCCAGTACTTCGGTCACTTCATGCGAAGAGTTGACTCATTGGAAAAGACTCTGATGCTGGGAGGGATTGGGGGCAGGAGGAGAAGGGGACAACAGAGGATGAGATGTCTGGATGGCATCACTGACTCGATGGACGTGAGTCTGAGTGAACTCCGGGAGTTGGTGATGGACATGGAGGCCTGTCGTACTGTGATTCACGGGGTCACAAAGAGTCGGACACAACTGAGCGACTGAACTGAACTGAACTGAACTCAAGTACATCACTCAAAAAAAAAAAAGAAGTGGTCTGAATTCTGTCTGGGTAAGCTGGCTCTTTGGAACACAATGTTTTGGATTTCCTGACTCTCTGAATAAAGTTGCTATACCTTGCTCCCTCTCAATTTATCATCTCATCCTGTGGTGAGCAATAGGAGCTTGAACTTGGGAACATACCCAACAACCTGGAAGAATATGAAATGCACTGAACTAAGTGAAGTCAGTCTAACTCAGAAAAGTTACATAAGGTATGGTACCATGTATATAACATTCTGGAAAAAGCAAAATTTTGTGGACAGGAAACATCTTGGTTGCTAGGGGATAAAGGTGGAGAGAGGGACAAGCTAAGGGGGTAGGAGGAAACTTGGGGTGGGTGGGTGATGGAAATGTTATGTATCTTCACTATCTTTACTGTGGCAATGGCTGCAAGACTAGACGCATTGGTCAAAATTTACAAAACTGTACAAAGAGGTGAACTGGATGCCATGCAATCTGGCCTCATATAACCTGACACCCACTCCACATATCTTCTCAGGAGACTTCAGTGCAGCCAGAGTTCAGAATCTGTTTCCCTCTTCTCTGCATGGACAGATGACTTTCTCCTGATGGTTTTGTTTCATGGTTCTCAGCCTTGATTTCTCAAAACTCCCAGTGCTTGAACGTGACCCAAAGATATTCTGACTTCCTTATTCAACAGTGTTGAAAAGGTTGAGAGGCAACTGTAATGTGTAACCCAGGCTGAGAACCACTATTCCAAAGGCAATGGTTTTCCAAGAGGATTGTTCCTCTCTCTCCTATGTAGTCACTGGATTGTAGAGAGGGGAATGGCAACCCACTCCAGCATTCTTGCCTGGAGAATCCCCATCGACAGAGGAGCCTGGTGTGCTACAGTCCATGGGGTTGCAAAGAGTCGGACACGACTGAGCAACTAAGCTCACACTGGTATATTTAAAAACTGATTTCTAATAGTTTTCATCAGAGTTTCAATAGTTGCTAAGGGTAAAGTTCGCAGTGTATTGTAAATCTTGACATTTAAAATGAAACTGTTACATCACTCTTTTAAATGCATCTATTGGAATATAAATAACAGAATGACTCCACACCCACCATCATCCATTTATAAAATCTTTAAAAAATCTTCATTAACAATCAAAATGTTACACTGCTCCTTTTCCCCCTAAACTCACATTTCCATTCTGATTCCTTTACAGAATTTTATCCTAATGCAATATACCTTTTTTAATTCAATTACAGTGGATTTACAATGTTGTATTAGTTTCAGGTGCACAGGAAAGTGACTCATATATATAATATTAATAAATATAATATTTTTCAGAATCTTTTCCCTTATAGGTTATTACAAAATATTGAGTATAGTTCCCTGTGCTATACAGTAGGTCCTTCTTGATCATCTATTTTATACACAGTAGTGTGTATCTGTTAATCCGAAATTCCTAATTTATTCCCCACCCTCTCATTTCCCCTTTCGTAACCATAAGTTTGTTTCTATGTCTGTGGGCTTTATTTCTGTGTATATAAGTTCTTTAAATGATGCTACCAACAAGGTATTAATGTTCAAAATATAATGTTCAAACAGCTTATACAGCTCAATATTTTTAAAAAATCCAACCAACCTAATAAAAAAGTGGGTAGAAGGTCCAAATAATATTTCTCCAAAGAAGACATACAGATGGCCAAAAGGTACATGAAAATATGCTCAACATTGCTAATAATTAGAGAAATGTAAATCAAAACTACAGCGAGGTACCACCTCACACCAGTCAGAATGGCCATCATCAAAATGTCTACATATAACAATGCTGGAGAAGGTGTGGAGAAGAAGGACTCCCCCTACAGTGTTGGCAGGAATGTAAACTGGCGCAGCCACTATGGAGAACAGTATGGAGGTGCTTTGAAAAACTAAAAACAGAGCTACCATAGGATCCTGCAATACTGCTTCTGGGCATATATCCAGAGAAAACTATAATTTAAAAAGATATATGCACCCCAATATTCACTGCAGCACTATTTACAATAGCCAAGACATGGAAATATCCTAATGTAATATACTTTTAATCTTGAAAGTGATGTATACCCATCACCTTTAATACATTCCTACAATAAAAATATAGATGTGGATACTGAACTTGAGTTTTTTCATTTCTTCTTGCTGCTGCTGCTAAGTCTCTTCAGTCGTGTCCGACTCTGTGCAACCCCATGGATGGCAGCCCACCAGGCTCCCCCATCCCCGAGATTCTCCAGGCAAGAACACTGGAGTGGGTTGCCATTTCCTTCTCCAATGCATGAAAGTGAAAAGTGAAAGGGAAGTCGCTCAGTCGTGTCCGACCCTCAGCAACCCCATGGACTGCAGCCCACTAGGCTCCTCTGTCCATGGGATTTTCCAGGCAAGAGTACCCGAGTGGGTTGCCATTCATTTCTTCTTAAGACTGTAAAATTCTCAGTATTCACAAACTTCATCAAGTTTGTTGCAATCATGATTATGTTACAACATAAATATATTACACATTTTGATAAATAATTTTTTTAAAATAAAAAGTAATTTTCTCTTCGTGTAAATGTACCTCTCAATCAGCTATGTGGGGGGAGTATTATGCTGCACTGGTTAAATTACTAATTTTGCTGGGGGCACTGAGGAGGTTTTAACACCTGGGAGAAATGCATCATAGTAAGACATTAGATGGTTGAGAGGTTAACTTTTTATTGTAAAATCAAAGAAGTTCTGTGTGTGCATGTGTGAGTGTGTGTGTGTGTGTGTGACAGTGCAGGAGAGAAAGACAGAGGAAGGGAGCGAGAAGATGAACAGTGCAAATTAATTTACGGATGTCGTTTAAGAGTGAATACATACAGAAGTTGAGGATTTGCAAATACATCTCCTTTAAAATATCTCCACTTACATACCCCTCGGAAGGTCTTTGCATGACCCCTCCGTGCATATATTAGAATATATGTCAAGGGCACTGCTCCAAATAAATAAAAAATGTAAAAACAAAGCAGAACACAAAATCAAACAATTCCTGGAAATTAAGGTAAATATGATCCAGCATGGACTATCAATTCACACATCTCCAGAGCCCAGCAAAATAATATAAATGAGTGAAGCTCTGTAGATTCAAAAAACAGAGGGATTCCCATCCAAAGTTCACTTCCCCACTTTTGACAGACACCCAAACCCAGGGTACCAGTTCTCTAGTAGTTCAAGTCCAGGGATAAGATAACTAGGAAAACAAAAAGAAGAGATGTGTACTAAGATGCACCCAGCGCAGAGCAACTGGTAGGAATACCAGATGCTCAGCTTGGAACCACTGTTGACATGCAGAAATATCAGGGCTGCTCACCACTGAAAAGAAACCGGAAAATCCACACTTTATGAAAATATCCTATCTCAAAATATTGACAGGACATTCACCGAAAAAGCCTCATATAATGTACTTGCAGGCCACATGTACCGCCATGCTTATTTGTCAATCAAAAGGCACACCTCTACCTAGAGATTATCACAATGAGCGAAGTCAGTCAGATAAAGGAGAAATATTGTATGAGATCAATCATATGTTTAGTCTGAAAAAAATGATGCAAAAGAATTTATTTACAAAACAGAAACAGACTCACAGATTTAGAGAAGGAACTTAAGGTTGTCAGGATGGGAGGAAGGGACAGTTAGGGAGTTTGGGATGGACACTTACACACACTGCTATATTTAAAATGGATAACCAGCAGGGACCTACTGGATAGCAACAGGGAACGCTGCTCAACGTAATGGAGCAGTCTGGTTGGGAGGGGAGTTTGGGGGAGAGAGGATACATGTACACGTATGGCTGAGTTCCTTTGTTCTCCACCTGAAACCATCACAACATTGTTCACTGGCTATCAGTTCAGTTCAGTTCAGTTCAGTCGCTCAGTCATGTCCGTCTCTTTGCGACCCCATGAATCGCAGCACGCCAGGCCTCCCTGTCCATCACCAACTCCCGGAGTTCACTCAAACTCACGTCCATTGAGTCCGTGATGCCATCCAGCCATCTCATCCTCTGTCGTCCCCTTCTCCTCCTGCCCCCAATCCCTCCCAGCATCAGGGTCTTTTCCAATGAGTCCACTCTTCTACTCCAACACAAAAAAAAACAAGTTTAGGAAAAAAAAAAAAAAACAGCCACATCTCTGACATACAAGTACAGGAGGAAATCTGAAGGCTTTTTAAAAAGACATTCAATAGCTTATAATAACTTATAATGGAAGAGAACGTGAAAAAAGAATATGTATATACATATGTATGTATAACTGAAGCACGTTCCTGTATACCTGAAACTAACACAGCATTGCAAATCAACTACATTTCAATAAGCATCTTTTTAAAGAAAAGCATTTTTCCTTCCCTACCAGTTAAAGGCTTATGGCACCCTATCGCTTTGTTTTGCATCCTTTTTAGATTCATGAGGCCTGCTTTTAAATTTCAATCATAAAAGAATAGTAATAATGTCCTTTCCCTATTAAACATCTCTTTACCACATCCGAAACAATTCCAGGAAAATAACTTTAGGATGGTAAAAAGGTGACATTTGGCCCAAATATGCACTGCAAGCTTTGGTCTGTTCCAAAATGTAAATATTAGGTTATCTGTAATACCAGAATGCCCTGGAAACTGTTTTTCCCCTTTGTTTTAAGGTTACATTTATTTGAAGTACAGGCAAAAACCCAACTCCCTAATGTGTATTACCTAATTAAGGAAATCAAGCAGAACACTAGCTTTATGGGAACCAGATATGCAGAACTTAAAGGGCTAAGGCAGAACTCAGTGGTGAGCCGCTTTTACGTTTCTGTACATCAAAATCTCTGTTTTCCCTCCTTTTGTTGGTGCCGCTCCCTTGAAAATGTAAATAATATGATTTTAAGCTGCTCTCTCTCCCTTTCAATAGAATTCTCAGTCATTCCACTGATCTCACATTTCAAAACATTGAATGCTTGTAAAACAAGCAATTGTGTGTTTTGATGCTTGCTTTTAACAGCCCATAATGCAAATATTTATTCACAATGGTAATTTCCATTGTGCATAGTTTTTACATCTCATTAAGGACTCTGAAAAATTACAATCATTGGAAACGAAAGCGTACATTACATTTAAACAAACATTCAAAGGACAAAGTAACTTATCAGAGAGGGGGACAGTTCTGTACTGGGAGTTGTCATCTGTGTGAGAATGGATGCCTTCGAACTATGGTGCTGGAGAAGACTCTTGAGAGTCCCTTGAACTCTAAGGAGATCAAACCAGTCAGTCCTAAAGGAACTCAACCATGAATGTTCACTGGAAGGATTAATGCTGAAGCTGAAGCTTTAATACTTTGGCCATCTGATGCAAAGAGCCAACTCATTAGATGCTGGGAAAGACTGAAGGCAGGAGAAGGGGGTGGCAGAGGATGAGATGGTTGGATAGCATCACTGACTCAGTGGACATGAGTTTGCGCAAACTCCAGGGAGAAGGTGAAGGACAAGGAAGACTGGCAGGCTGCAGTCCCTGGAGCTACAAAGAGTCAAACATGACTTAATGACTGAACAACAACAAAGGAGAGAACATGTGAATATTTTCGCATTAGGTTGGAAAATGAAAACGACCCTAACAGTGGAATACTGCTATCTATCAACCATCCATCATCCATCTCCCCAATTTGGCAAAATAATTATTTTGCATAACCTGCCCCTCATTTTCATAGCAAGTGGTCTTGGTGGGTTCCTCCTCCAGGCTCTAAAGGGGGAGCTTATTGGCTAAACGTAAGCCAATCAAGCTGCTCTATCCCATCCTTCTGTGCTCAGTGATTGATGCAGGAAGGCTCATGGTGTAACGTGGGCCTTTAACAGTCAGAACCAGAACTTTGATGGAACTGTTAAGAGAAACACTCTAATTACTAAATTTAGGGTTAAAAAAGGTGTAATTCTGAGCTGGTGGAGCATCTTGCTTAAATGAAGGGCAGTGTGTCTTAGACTAGAATGAATATAGTTAAAGAGGAGCAAAGAGATTCCAGGCATCATGTGAGCACCTGGATCAAGCCTTGCCTGATGCCCGGGATTTCAGCTGTGCGAATCAGTTCATTTCTCTTTTCCTTAGGCAAAGACTGTTACTGTTGAACAACTATATACATTCTTCTCGACATGTCCCAGTCCTCCCTGCGGTCAGATGGAGGCTCTGTTTCTAATGCTGATCAATGGGATGTGGGTGCAATGAAGCCATTTCCAAATGTGGACCTTTAATACATCCCACAAAATCCCCTAGCTCTCTCATCCCCTGCTGCCATGTGTCCAAAATGGCATAACCACAAAGTCAAAGAGGATTGACTGGACTCTAGGCAAACAAGAAATAAATTTTTGTCAAATCATGCCACAGAGACATGGACATTTATTCATATATGAATATGAGTACGTGTATGTAAAATGTATGTATGTAATATATTGACTTATATGCAATATATATATTTCATTATAGCCTACCCATCATTCTAGCCCATCCTCACTAACGTATTCCTCAGGCAATTTTAGATTTTTGTTTTGTACCTGCAACCAAAATATGTCTAGTTATTCATCACAGTATTTCCTTAAATAAATCACACTCAAGCAGAATTCTCCCATCTAACTCATGGCTTCTTGGGGATTCTCTTACACTTTGCTTCCTATTTCAAAAAAAAGGATCCTCACTGCTGAAGACCCACTTTGATGTCTCCCTTCACAGCATCTGTTAAAGCCTGACTGAAGACAGTAATCTAGAGGCCTTTGGGAGGATAAAACAGTATCTCCTCTTGAGAGCCTCCAGTTCAAAGAAACCCAAGGAATACTTTCAAATCCTAGAAGGCTGTTTAGAAAAATCAGAATCCAATCAGCCCGTTCACTGAGCACCTGTTCACCAACATCATTACCATGACCATGAGGAACACACATTAAGGTCTGTGTTTCCTTCCCACAGTCCTCTTGGGAAGAGAAAAGGAACACAGCTGAGATACTTTAACATGACTTTCTGCAATGTCATGAAAATCAATTTTAACAAGATGAGAATTTCTGCAGATACTGAAGACTAGCATATTTCACACCCATGCAGATCCCTTCTGCAGTGCATTTCTGAACCAAAGAGACAGGAGTCCTGATAGCAAGGTTGGCAGGAATCTCTGGGTTCCTGAGAACCAGCAAACCCCATAGAAAAGATCTCTAGGAACTTCCCCTGCGGTCCAGTGGTTAAGACTCTGCATTGCCCCTACAGGAGGCCTGAGTTTGATCCCTGGTCAGGAAACTAAGATCCCACATGCCATATGACACAGCTAAAAAAAAAAAAAACTCTAAAGGTCTTTAAGGGGAAACCAAGGCTGCTTTCCTTCCTTTCTCCACCTTATCAATGACTTTTCCTTATCTGCATTCAGCGCTTACCACAGACAGGTAGGGGTTCACATCTCAGTCTCCCCCACTTCAAGGGCAGAGTTGATTTCATATTCATTGCTAAATATTCAGAGCCTGTCTCACTATGCTTATAATTTGGCCTCAAAAAATAATTGTTGGATAAATAAATCAAAGCCCTTGGTGCTCAGTACTAGTGACAGTCCCGGTTGGAGACAAAATATGAGAACTAGGTCAATCTCGGGGCTGAACTTGAATATTTTTTGCTGTATTTAGGCAGCGGGGGGGGGGGGGCCTTTCAAATTCCATCAACATCACAGAATCAAGGAATTCTGGGTTAAATGTCCACCTGCTGTTTTGCTTCTGTTCTATAATGGTGCTTCACAAACAGCTCATCCTGGAGGGGCTTCATCTTCCCAGGTAACTAAATCAAATTCTTCTTACTCCATTTCTAAATGCATTTTCATTTTCCCTCATCACCTTGAAGCCACAGTCTATTTGCCTCCATGATACCTGTTGACTGAGGTCCTCTGAGCAAAGCATCCCAGGAAGAACCCTCTGTACGCAACTCTGCGTCTTCCCCACTGGCCACAGACTGTGACTTCATCCACTGCAACCCTGCAGCCCTTAGCCCCAAAGCATCTGAGGGGGCTCGACCACACTTCCAGGAAAACACCTTCAGGCCCACAGAAGCCACATTCTTGATGTGACTCCCTCCATGTCGTCTCTTTTTTAAAACAGCAACAACAACAAAAATATTTTTATGTTACATTGGGGTATAGCTGATTCATAATGTTGTGATAGTTTCAGGTGGACATTGAAAGGACTCAGCCATACATATCCATGTATCCGTTCTCCCCCAAACTCCCCTCCTGTCCAGGCTGTGCCACACAGCATTGAGCAGAGTTCCCTCTGCTAAACAGTAGGTCCCTGTTGGTTATCCATTTTAAATAAAGCTGTGTGTACGTGTCCATCCCAAACTCCCTAACTATCCCTTCTCTCATCTTTCCCCCTGGCATTCATAAATTCTGTTTATGTTTTGAATACTTTTCAGGGCCACCAAGGCACTCCACAAAGACTGTGGGGGTACAGCACACGCCCACAGTGCCATCAGTAAGGGCAACAAGGTTCAACATGATGGTCACTTTCGGGTATCATTAATACCTGTACAAAAAGGTGAGCCCTTCTGGAAAAGAATTTGGCAGCAAATCTCTATCTATATTCTTTGGCCCCATCATTAACTAACTGTGATTCTAAGAAAGTAACTCAAAGGAAAAATTATGCACAAAGATAATGATTTCCTCACAATAGCAAAAAAAAAAACCCACATAAATTATATAATTGTGTAGCAAGAGTTGAAAATTTTAAGCTATGGCAAAAACATTAAAAATATATTCATGATACATTTTTAAAACATGAGAAATATGCTTACATAAACATATGAACTCAAAGAAGTAAAAAACCAATTATGTGTCCCAGAGACTGTGTGAACACAACTGTTTCAAAAATTCATAGAGAAAAACTAAAACGAAAGACATCAAACTGTTGCAGCAGTCATCTTCAGGGAGTGAGATTATTTATTTTTACCTCTCCCTTGTGTCAGGATTACTTTGAAGTAGCTTACAAAAAATAAATGCACTGGGATAGAAAAAGTAGGCAAGGAGGCAGACAAGAGAGACAGAATAAGGAAAATAAAGCCAAGGCTGGAGCTGAGTCACAAGATGTGTCTCTTAAGTTCCTAGACTTATAAATAGCGGAGTTGGCTCCGAGACTCCTAGGAGTTCAAGCAAAGACAGACAATTGGAAATTCACTTAGAAAATTCATGGTGTTCTTAGGATGAAGTGTAAACCATCTCTCAGGATAAACATAGCTTTTTTTCCTTTTTTTCCCTGGTACTAAGGCCTAAGAAGAATTTCTTAGAAAAGCAACTTGGAAAGGAGACAGATTTTTTTAAATATATTTTATATATTTTATTTATTTGACTGAATCAGGTCTTAATATATTTTATATATTTTATTTATTTGACTGAATCAGGTCTTAATTGTGGCACCTGGGACTGCCACAGTGTAAGGACTCTAGTTGGTGCTCACAGGCTTAGTCACTCCACGGCATGTGGGATCTTAGGTCCCCAACTAGGGATCAAACCCAGGCCCCCTGCATTAGGAGCATGGGGCCTTAGCCACTGGACCACCAGGGAAGTCCCTGTGTTCAGAATCTGAGAACCTCAGCAAGTTGTATTATAATTTAAGCATCCTCCACAACCTACCAATATTGTTTTTCTGACCAAACACAGAAGCAAAAGCAACAACAAAAATGAAATCTAATTGCTACCTTCTTTACTTAGTGAGTCTGCTCAGCAACTTTCCCTAAAACATAAGAATTTATGTTTCTCACATGGAAAATAACTAATGTCGCTAATGGCTAAAAAATTCTTTGAGAATTCCTGTCTTTTCAAATGTATATCTCAGTCTCATTTCTAGGCTTTGGTTAAGAAAAAGAGAGGGAGAAAAGTTTTATTCCCTTTCAACTCTTTCAAATGTATTTTTTACCTTGGTTACTGCTGTCCTGTCATGACATGTGCTTAATCTCTTTTTGAATGTATTTCACAAATTTGTTTAAGTTCAAGGGCCTTCCTTCCCTATAGATTCTTAACTTCTGAGAGTTAACAGGATAGACATATTGGATGATACATTTGTATAAAAGGGACCCTTGAAACTCTCCTACACTATTGGTATGAATGAAAGTTGGTGCAGCCACTATGGAAAAAGTGTCCAGGTTCCTCAGAAAACTAAAAATAGAATTACCATAAGATCCAGCAGTCTCACTCCTGGGCATATATCCAGATAAATTATAGTTCAAAAAGATACATGCACCCTTGTGTTCATAACAGCACTATTCATAATGGCCAAGACATGGAAACAACGTAAATGTCCATCAACAGATGAATGGAGAAAGATGTGGTGCATATATACGGTGGAATACTACGCAGCCATAGAAAAGAATGAAATAATGCCACTGGCAGCAACATGGATGCACCTAGAGATAAATGAAGTCAGAAAGAGAGACACAAATATCATATGATACCACTTATATGTGGAATCTAAGATATGACACAAATGATCCTATCTGTGAAACAGAAACAGACTTACGGACATCGAGAAGAGACTTGTGGTTGCCAAGGGGAGGGGGGGAGTTAAAGACTGGGAGTTTGAGACTAGCAAATGCAAAATATAATATGTGGAATGGATAAACAATAAGGTTCTATTGTGTAGCCCACTGAACTATATTCAATATCCTATGATAAACCATAATGGAAAAGAATATAAAAAAAGGATTTCTATATGGATATAGTGGAATCACTTTGCTGTACAGCAGAGACTGGCACAACACTGTAAATTAACTATACTTCAATAAAAAATAATAAATATTTTAAAAACATATCAGTACCCTGACATTTAAATTTTTTAAATAAATACGATTTTCAAAGTTGCCAAATCTTGAAAAACAGTAAAATTAAAAAGATCAAAAAAAATTTTTTTAATAAATAAAAGGGACCCTTAAAATTGACATTGAAATGAATACAACCCTGGCTTCAAGCTGTTGGGTGCTCCTCTTAATTCTTCCCATAGATTTTTTTAAAGCAGATTTTTAAATGAATCATAAAAGTGTTATCAAAATATCTTGAGTCTCTGGTCTCATGTCATGACAAATCCATGCTGGTTTCCCGTGATCACCACTCACGTCTGCCAGAACCCGCACAATATTCTCCCCATAACTCATTCAAGCTTGTGGTCTGGCATCATAAGTTAAGCTCCCCGATCCATATGTTCACAGAACCTAACATTCTCCTTTGGGAAACAGGAAAAATATTTGTCTGCCGTCATACTGCACGCTTCTTTCTCTTTTTTTACAATAGTATTAAAGAGCCACCTGAGTCACCCAGAATTTTGGTCTTGTTTGAACAGAGGTCACGTCAGTCTCCCCTCCACCAGGATCCATGCGTGTTAGCTGAGGTGATGAACGAATGATGGGATCCTGGGATTCAGGGAGCACAACCGACGATGCATCAGCATCCTCGCCACGGAGACAACCACACCATGACTCATCATCAGATCACCTCCTCCACCCCTGTGACAGCCTTGGGATTAAAATCTGTGTTTTAGGGGCTTCCCGGTAGCTCGGCAGAGAGGAATCTGAGTTTGCCAGTGCAGGAGACATGGGTTCAACCACTGATCTGGGAAGATCCCACAAGCCACGGAGCAACTAAGCCCATGAGCTGCAATTATTGAGCCTGTGCTCTGGAGGCCACAGCCACTGAAACCCTTGTGCCTGGGGCCCGCGCTCCACTACAAGAGAAGCCGCCACGAGAGGCCCACGCACTGCAGCTAGAGAGCAGCCCGCAGCAGCAACGAAGACCTCGCACAGCCAAGGAAATACATAAAATTATACTTAAAAATCTATGTTTTTTAATCCTTTTTTGCTATCTTTCCCAATTGCTGTTGGAAAAATGAAGACTGAGAAAATTTTTTTTAAAAAAAAGGATATTCATTTATTCATTTCCAGCAACAAATAATGAGCGCCAACCACATCCAAGGCTCAGAGCTGAAATTCCAGGGAAACCACTCTGTACACAAAGTTTATCATGTCCAGCCCCAGACATAATTTTTGTCTGACAAAGGGATTCATTTTAAGTAATATACATAAACATGAGAAGGATGTAAAACAGCTAACAGTGAGGTGCTTTGGCATCAGAATTCAGACTGTGCTGCTTTAGTTGTAAGATCTTGGACACTACTTCTCCGAGTCTCCATTTCTGCATCTACAAAATGGGGCGAATAAAATCCATCCTACTGGGTTTATCTGCGAATTCACAAAAACCATTTTCATCAATCACACAGCTCAGTGTCTGGCATGCAATAATTACTTTAAAATTCGCTGTTATTATTATTGACCAAAGAATGTCCTGAGGCACTTTGAATTACTGGAGAAAAAGACAAAACCAGCATCAAACCATTTTATGGTCTCATAAAGTTTCTTTTAACAATAATTTACAGTTCTAAGGATACGTAAAACTTATTGTGCCCCTGCACAGTCCAAAGTACTACACTAAGTACTGGGGAGAAAGCAGATAGAAAAATACACAGATGTTGCTTCTATAGGTACTGAAAACTTTAGAGGAGACAGAAAATAGTTTTAAAATGTTACCTCTGTAAAAAGTGCCCTCCAAAAGATATCTATATGCAAATCCCTTGAACCTATGAATGTTCCCTTATTTTTAGGGGGAAGGGGGAAGGGAGAGGGTCTTTGCAGATGTGATTACAGTAGAATGGGAGACAATCCAGATTATTATTCCCAGGGGTCCCTAAATCCAATCACTTGTATTTTTATGTAAGGGGGAAGCATGGAGGTTTGACACAGAAGGAAAGGGTTGAGAATGGAACAGAGAGAGATGGGAAGACGGCAACCTTGAAAATTGCAGTGATGCTGCCATAAAGTCAGGGCTACAGGCAGTCACCGGGACCCAAAAGATTCTCCCCTAAAGCCTCTAGCCGACACCTTGATTTTGGCCCAGGCACATTGATTTTGGACTACTGGCTCTAGAACAATGCTAGAATGAAGTTCTGTTGTTTTAAGTCACCTTGTTTGTGGGAAGATGTTAAGGAAGCTACAAGAAATGTACAGAGCCTTGATTTAAGTCCGTCTGTACCCAACATCTAGGCTTTCCCTGGCGACTCATGAGTGCATGCTAAGTCGCTTCAGTCATATCTGACTCTTCCAAACTCCATGGACTGTAGCCCGCCAGGCTCCTCTGTCCATGGGATTCTCCAGGCAAGAATACTGGAGAGTGTTGCCGTGCCTTCCTCCAGGGGATCTTCCCAACCCACGGTCAGAACCCGCGCCTCTTATGTCTCCTGCATTGGCGGGGGGATTCTTTACCACTAGCGTCACCTGGTGGTTCAGAAGTCAAGAATTCACCTGCCAATGCAGAAGACTAGGGGTGGAGGCCACGGATACCTCCACACCCCATCTGACTGCTGCCTGTCCCCAGGTCAGTGTGACCTGATCCTGTCCCTGCACATAGTACCACAAGCTCCACTGCTCTCTCTGCCCAGCCACACTGCCCTCTGGAGTCCACGTACGTGTCTGCACCCTCCCTCTCACATGCTAAGTCACTTCAGTCGTGTCAGACTCTGTGCAACCCCCTAGACGGCAGCCCACCAGGCTCCCCCTGTCCCTGGGATTATCCAGGCAAGAACACTGGAGTGGGTTGCCATTTCCTTCTCCCTCTCACATACCCGCTGTTAACACTACACCACTCCCCAGATGCACCAAGTTCCAGGCCAACGTACCTGGACTCAGAGATGGTTGCTCTGTGCCTCTAGCAAACCACAGTTGAAAGCTGGCATTCCTTTATATAACATTTTTATGTAATGTATAATTACTTTTTTTTTTTTGACTGTGCCAGCTGGCAAGCGGGATCTTAGGTCCCAGACCAGGGATCAAACCCGTGCCCCCAGGATTGGGAGTGCGGAGTGTTAACCACTAGAACACCAGAGAAGCCTTATAATTTTATACAGTTAAGCACTTTTCTCTGTCTCCTCTATGAACTGCCAGTTCTGGGAAGATAGTAACCTTATCTGTGTGGGTTCTTCTCACTGCTGTAATCCTATGGCCAGCATAAAGTGTGTAATAATACAATTGGTGCTCCAAAAGCAGCTACTGTGATAAAATAAGGAAGCAGAGGGAACCAAGAAAAGCAGAAGAGGAAAGGAAAAGGGAACTGAACACAGAACGGGAGGGGTTTAAGCTCACAACTTAAAATCGTGGATGATTTGTGCACTTTACAAGCTAGAGAAATGGCCAGCAATGACTTTACACCTTCCTAATCCTGTGTCCTCAGAACACTGGCAAATAGTTCCTGCATGGCTCTGTGCTCTTTGAAATTTTTTTGAATTATCAAATTTTCTAGACTTAAGGATGGATAGATCACTACATAGATGAAAGAACGGAAGGATGGATGGACACACGGATGAAAGGATGGATAAATGGAGGGATATATGGATGAATACATAGATGGGTGATGACTGGTTGAATGAACTGGTGAATGGATAAATGGATAGATGAATTTTAAAAATGTAAAAGTCTAGGGTAAAGTGCAGAAGTGTAAAAATGTAAAAGTCAAAAGTCCATATAGTCAAAGGTATGGTTTTTCCAGTAATCACATATGGGTGTGAGAGTTGGACCATAAAGAAGGTTGAGCACCAAAGAATTGATGCTTTTGAACAGTGGTGTTGGAGAAGGTTCTTGAGGGTCCCTTGGACAGCAAGGATATCAAACCAGTCAATCCTAAAGGAAATCAACCTTGAATATTCATTGGAAGGACTAGTGCTGAAGCTGAAGCTCCAATACTTTGGCCACCTGATACAAAGACGGAAGGCAGGATGAGAAGGGGGCGACAGAGGATGAGATGATTGGATGGCATCGCTGACTCGATGGACATGAGTTTGAGCAAACTCTGGGAGATACCGAAGGACTGGGAAGCCTAGGCATGCCGCAGTCCATGGGGTCTCAAAGAGTCAGACATGACTTAGCGACTGAACAACAAGTAAGCTTCTGCAATAGAGCATTTTTGGAGTTTTTGTTTTTCATTTTCCCTTGGCTTTCAAAATTGAACTAAATTAAGCAGATCTGAATAGTTAGAATTCTAACTTTCTATGCATTTAAGTATTTTTTATAAAATCATATTTAGCATTTAACTTTTTAATTCAGGAAAAATGAAATTTCATGGTCTCCCCATTTCTTAGCCTTTTAATTTTGTCACTGTTTAAATGTAAGCAGTGAAGCCTAGTCTGTCTCTGTCTCTCTCTCAAACACACACACACACCCCGAAATGCTCCCTCCTGGAATATGCCTTCCTCCCCAAGAGCCCGGACAAAGTGTCACTGTAAACTGAAGCTCCTTCCCAGCCAGAAGGATGGGATGTGGGAGGATATTCTTAAATAAGAGGTGATGCTTGGCTACCCGGACACTTCAGTTCTGACCTAAAAAGAAAGCTCAGTCCTGGATGTTCACTGGAAGGACTGATGTTGAAGCTGAAACTCCAGTACTTTGGCCACCTGATGCGAAGAGCTGACTCATTTGAAAAGACCCTGATGCTGGGAAAGATTGAAGGCAGGAGGAGAAGGGGACAACAGAGGATGAGATGGTTGGATGGCATCACTGACTCAATGGACATGAGTTTGGGTAAACTCTGGCAGTTGGTGATGGACAGGGAGGCCTGGCGTGCTGCAGTTCAGTTGGACACGACTGAGCGACTGAACTGAACTGAACTGAACTGAACTGATCAAGGTGGAAACATTCTGCAGAAGGTGACCTCACAATGCCACTGCCCAGCAGGCTGGCTATACTGCTCCGGATGCAGGTAGAGCACATGACCGGCGCAGCCTGAAGATGGTGCCCCATCACCCAAGCAGCTCCTCTCTCGGGATCCCAGGCCTCTGAGTGTCTGCTTCTCATTGGCATTTGCAAGAAAACACAACTCTGGGGGATGCAGGTCAGGGTCATGACAAGCAGCCTACATGTGGCAACCTTCCTGATTTTGTATTGAAAGCCTGCCCAGCTCTTTGCCCCTCACCTACTCCAGTGTTCTTGCCTGGAGAATCCCAGGGACGGGGGAGCCTGGTGGGCTGCCGTCTCTGGGGTCGCACAGAGTCGGACACGACTGAAGCAACTTAGCAGCAGCAGCAGCAGTCTTGTAAGTCTGGTAGCTCAGATGGCAAAGAATCTGCCTGTAACGGAGGAGATCAGGGTTCAATCCCTGGGTCGGGAAGATCCTCTAGAGAAGGAAATGGTAACCCACTCCAGTATTCTTGCCTGGAGAATTCCATAGACAGAGGAGCCCAGCGGGCTACAGTCTATGGGATCACCAAGAGTCAGACACGACTGAGCGACTAACACGCACAGTCTTGTAAGAGAAGGAACCCCTGGGACCTTCCTGGGACAAGCCTTTCCCCATATCCTCTGCTTTAGCTCCTCTCTGAAGTACCTAAATAACAGTATTTGATGCACATTTCCTGAGTTGTTTTGCAGACAAGAAACCCCACCACCGAATGGAAGATGTTAACTACTTGAGGATCGAGAGCACATAGCCTCACAACCCCTGGAGCCTAAGGATAAAGTTAACCCCTGTGACCCTGCCCTGTTCCCTCATCATCAGCCAGAGAATTGTGCACCATTTGATCAGGTACCCTGTGACCCTCACCACCACCTCCCTTACTTGGCTTTTAAAAACACTTTGCCAAAACTCCAGGGAGCTCGAGGCTTTTTAGGGCATGAGCCGCCTGTCTCCTTGCATGGTCCTGCAATAAACCTTTCTCTGTTCCAAATTCTGACATTTCAGTTTGTCTGGCCTCACTATGTGGCCGACAGGTGAACTTGCCATAACAATCTCGTTAATTTGTCTTTGGGCCCCTTTCCTTTCCATGCCCTGCCCCCTTCCATGAAGCCAATAGCCTCATGAAACTTAAGACACAAGCCCTCTGATGACTTGACATAAAGACCATTCTCCAGTGAAGGCTGGGACCTCCCGACAACAGTGCTGATCAAACTTTTTGTGTCATAGTAGAGTTCCCAGTTCCCAAGGGATAGAAGTGCAAGCAATGAAATTTTATTTTTATTTGATTTTCAAAAGATCTATGAGGTTGCTCTATGTCCAATCACTTCCTGTGCATAAAACTTAAACAAATGTGAAGTTCAAAGACCTTAGCCTCTTGTTAAAATGTGCACATCTGTTCCTTTAAAGCTTCATCTTTAGAAAGAACTAGAGCAATGCAGTAAAAACAATAATACGCTGAAGCAATATTTAGTATTTGGTAATAATCTCCATCTTTCCATTGGACCCAGATAAACTGGGCACTGTAGATGGTCCTGTGTCTATGCATATGTTTCCTTCCAATCAAAATCCTCTGAAATATAGTCCATCTTGGATTTCAAGCTGGTTCAGAACTTTCAGGCAGTCAGAGGATCTGAGAGCACAAAGTGACTTGAACATCATGGAAAAAGAACTGCACGGTCCCTGCATTTAAAAGACCATTATTATCTGCACCAGGAAATTTTATAGGACAGAATGGTTTTAGGGGTGTTCAACTCAAAATATGCCATAGGCTGGGCTTATAGCATCTTTCCACAAGCCAAGACCTTCACATCAGAGTTTCTCATTTTAAGGACATTTTCAGTGTTTCCACTTGAAAAAGTTCAAGAGACTATCAGGGGAAATACATTTCTTTTCAACCCTACTCAGTCTAATAAGGAGATCAGTAAGAGAACTATGTACCTAACCAAGGAAACACAATAGTTAGGTCATATTTACAAAGCTATTCTGTACCTTTCTTAGTAAAACCTTGTTACTGCAGCATAAAACACAGGAGTCCATTCCTACTATCAAATCAAGCGACAACCAATAAAAAACATGCCTCGTAGCAAAAGGCAAGTCTGCTGGGCTGTTGTTGCTGTGGATTCAGGTTTTCTTAACCTCACGTCTGCCTGGGTTGGCTTCACCAAATTCATCAACCTTTTCTTGCATCTTCCTGTGCACATCAAAAACCCCTGAGGCTCTGGCCCTCAGAATTGCTCTAACTCATAATTAGGAGACATGAGCCCTTTAGACCACACTTGAAAAGACAGCCAACCAGAGTGGGCACGGGTCACCCTCTTCCTAAATCACACCAGCACAAAAGCCGGCTATTGTCAGTTCTAAAGCAATGTAACCTCAGCGATGCCGGAAGGGCTCTGAGAACAGAAAATTCCTGTAATTAAAAGGCTCTGTGCATGATAATTGGCTTTGAAGTTTCTGAGAGCGATCTCATCTCGGAAATCTTCTCCGGAGAACAAAAATCTGTTTACAGGGATTTGGGGACACACATGGGAGACTGCTAAAAAGCTCCACGTTTCTTCTAATCTCTCTCTCAGTAGGAAAGAGGCTCTTGAGAGAAGGAACCACACACAAATAGAGTCCTGATCAGTAAGCAGGAAGAACTGCTGATCCTTTCTACAACCTCACGTGTGAATCAAATAATTTCCCTTCAAAGAATTCGTGTCCTGAGCATTCCAACTTGCTGTACCAACGACAGAGAGGGATGCTAACAGAAGGGAAGCAGATGGGGAATCCCGGCTTTTCTGGCAGCTGCAAATCAGGGGCTCTGCTGGGGGAACCCAGGTGATAAGCACGGTTTAAACTCTGCGCCCAACCCTCACGGATGCTGCCCCCGGACAAACGGCCACAGAAGGCAAAGGAAGAGAAGCCTGCCCCCAAAACCTCTCTTAGAGAAACTCAGGGCCACCTCTCCAGAGCTGGCCCCATCTCACAGGCGTCGCAGCCGACGGATGCACTCAACTGCATTCCCATACAGAGGCGCGCTCTGGAATTATACCCTCACGGGTGCCTGCCAGCAGAAAAAGTCAAGTCCAAATTCCAGAACCTTTTCAGGAGGTCATTTCAATCCCTTCCTCGGACATCTTCCTCAGCCCTCCCAGGGCCCAAGTCTCCTTTCAAGGTTCTCCACGCGACCTCCTCCCCGAGGCTGCCAGGTGGACCGGGCTATTTTTCCGCCTTTGGCACTCTCACTCAGGGCCTCCCGCCCAACTCTTCCCTGGAGGCACCTGCTGCAAAGGGGCCGCTGAGGACCTTGGCTGCCGCACGCGCGCGCGTGCACACGCATGAACGCACACCCACACCCACTCTCCCAGTTACCCCGATCCACGCACACCCTCCCACACACTCACTCCCAGCAAAGTTCGTCCCGGGGCCCCAGATGGCGGCGGCGGCGTCTCCTCACCTTTGGAGAAGAGGGCGGCCAGGCTGATGAGCACGGGGGACCAATGGTGCCACAGCGTCCCCATCTCAGACGCGCACATCCCGGAGACCCGGCGCGCAGATCCTCGGCTCCCAGGTGCCGTCTGGGCGATGAAGACACGGTCGCCAAGCTCCCGGAGGGTCGGAGTGGGGCGGGAAGGCGAGGGAGCGCCGGGCTAGGGGCTCGAGCGGCCGCGGCGCCCTGCCCCTTCCTCCCGCCAGTCCATGGCCGGCCGGGAGGCGACACCGCACGCCGCTCCGGAGTTGCTCTCCCGAGTCCAACGCGCGCGCAGGCAAACCCCACCTCCCTTTCACCCCCACCAGGATATTTTTATTTTCATCCACGCGAATTTGTTCCTTTCCGTTTACCCAGCGAGGACTGGCTCCCAGGTGGCCCCCAA